>NC_142502.1:9130104-9285625 GCF_057876585.1 Rhinolophus sinicus
GGACCAATATAAAGAAAGAAATAGCGTATATTTATAGAGTCACACATGACTGGACCAATACCTGACCAAAAGACGATTTGTAAGTCAGAACAACACCCCCTTCAACAATGATGTTTTTCTGGGTAACACCCAAAATTCAGAGCATGTCCACTTGTTATTAGAAAACTTTAATGAGGTCTCTCATAACGCGAACCCATAAAATCTGATCTATCCCTAAAAAGTGAGTACAGTTGTACTACATGAAACCATCCTACAGCTTAACTTTAAGCTGTCAGCTCCTAGTCCAACAAAGCATTCAGAGCCACAGGAAACAAGTGTAGGTGGTGACTTACCATCTGAATGGAATGTCTGATTCTTATTTTTTAATTCTGTTAAACTTATTGGGGTGACATTTGTTAATAAGACTATTTAGGTTTCAAGTGTACAATCTATAATACGATACATTATCTGTGAACACCACATTGGGTGTTCACCTCCCAAAGTCAAGTGTCTTTCCGTCACCATATACTTGACCCCATTTTACCATCTGTACCTCCCTCCCATCCCCCTTTCCCTTTGGCAACCACCATACTGTTGTCTGTGTCTATGAGTCTGTTTGCTTGTGTCTTATTCATTGGTGGCTCTCTGTTTTATAGCCCATATATGAGTGAAACCATACGGTTCTTAAGGTTTCTGTGTTTGAGAATATCATGCTAAGCGAAGTAAGTCAGAAAAGGAATGCCTGATTCTTAAAGGATCAATTCCGTAAATGAAAACTACAGGCTTTGGATCCGTTTAACTAGAAGTCAACTTTGGAAGACTGCTTGAATTTCAAAGCAGGATATTCTAATACAAAGCAGTCAAAATTTTAAACAAACCTTGTGGTGTAAAATTCTTACATTTTAAGCAATTGCAAAAGTGCTATTATAATAAAATAGTGGTATGCGTATTTTTCATACGATATTGTGAAAAATCTCTTTGGAGTTATGTTGGTAGAAATGAATCCTTATGTTACACCTTACTTTTATAACAATTTTAAGCTAACCAAACAACTTTTAGTGCCACCTAATTTGATCACATCACCCTGCAAGGCAGTTATTAAAATTCCCATTTGACAGGTAAGAAGCTGAGGCTCAGAGAGTCAGTTATTGTCGAAGGTTACCCTACCGAGGACAGATTGCATCTGCTAAAGATGATGAAGGAAAGATGAGAAGAGAAAGGAGGAAACTGTCTTCGGCACACTCATCCGAGTGAGAGGCGGGCAGAGCTGTAGTTTGCTTTTCCTCTGTGTGGTGGCACTGGGCCTGGCAGAGGCCACCACCCAGGTGCTCGGCAAATCAGTGCTGGCCTGCTGTAATGACTCCCAGGTCACTGAGCCTGCAAATCCAGTGCAGGCCGAGAGCCAGGTATGGAATGAGTCCTAAAGGCTGAGTTCCAGTATACAAGGTATTTGTCTTGATAATCTAGGATCAAGTACTGCAGAATGAGATCAGAACTACTACCATCTACAAAGCATCTTTCACCCGAATGGACACCTTCCATTTACTCAATTTTATTAGTGTTTAATTTTACTTCACTGCTTACTACTGGACCTTCTAAGAAAAGGGCTTTGAAAACAAGTGGAGGAAAGACGCTTAGGATTTGAAGAATGAATCTAGAGCAGGAAGTACAAAAGGGGCCAGGTAGAGAGGGCTGGTTACAGAGTACCCCAAAACGTCACAAAGAAAGTTCAGGATTAAAATCCTCGTCTCCTGTCAAGTTGATCTATTAATCATCTGTTATATAATTAAGTTCTTTTTTTTTTAACATCAAAATTTCCAATAACTAAAAAATACATTCTGAAGAATAGTTGATGAAAATCTCACAAAAAGAGGTTTTCGAAAAACAGAAATTTCTTACATTAAAAAGAGTAACATCTTTCTAAATAGAGAGTAATCTTCAATGCCATGTAATTGAGCTTATAATTAACAGTAACAGGGTAGACTGAAAATATCACCCTAAGAAAAGTTATCATTAAATCTCTAAAATGGGGATAAACTGAATCGTATCTTCAGAATTCAGAGAAAAACTACATAAATATTTCCACTCAGGACACATGCCATGCATGATTTTGCACACATTCAGCTGGTAAAATGTTGTATTTAACCTGAAGACCAGAATAGCTAGTAGATTCAGACTTTTGAACTGAACACAATTTGTGAAGCCAGGTAGACACAGGGGAAGGTTATTAAGCAAGTAACATGCTGCATACAATGTAAAAGTATTCACACTTCAGCAATCAAGGCAATTTTCTGAGTTCCTGGAAACAAAACTTAAGCTAATAGACCTGTACACATGCACTCAAACTGATGTCCCTCCCACCCCAGGCTCAATGGCTGGCTTCTCACTGTGCTTAGCCTCAGAGCTGGGGTGGGTGTGGAATAACTCTTAAGTACCCGCCCCCAAGGAATGCCCTTCCTAACCAGATGTAGCCAACTCATAAAGTGCAAAGAGACACACCTGCATGGCTCTTTAAATGAGGGCATTGCAAGCTGTGTGTGGCCTGGGGCTAAAATTGGACCCCACCTGATTCTGTTCCACTCACCACCCAAACATTTTTAAATGACTCAAAAAAAAAAAATCAAAAAAAATCAAGAGTAATATTTTTGATACTTGAAAAATATCTGAAATTTAAAGTTTGGTGTCTGTAATGTTTTACTGGAACGCAGCTACAGCCATAAAGAGATGCATTCTCTAATATCTAATGAATGTGTATCACCAATAAATATAGGGTCAATCAGACAAAAATCAGTTGGAAGGAAATCCTTTATGTGCTTCTTTAGAGAAAAAAAAATTGGTCGATAACTACATATAAAGCCATTATCTTCTATTATACCACATATGGAATTAAACACAGAAAAGACAATATAGATGCGATTTTAAAAAAACCATTATTTGAAGTTAAATAACTTGATGCAAATCTTTCTTCATAAAAAAACAAATTGCTACGTTGAGATTTTTTAAATTCTCTGCATGACCTATAAATTCCTTCCCTGTCCTCCCTTAAAATTCCACGTTATGGTTGAAGAAGTGACACGGATGGGTGTTAAGAGAGCTTCATTCAAGCTGCAAAGGCATGAAAAACATTTCTGTTATTCAACAAGCTGATCAAGGAAGTATCAAGAGAAACATATAAAAACGGTGGCTTTCTTAGTGTTCACATGTCATCAGAATTTCAGTGCTGACTAGACCTCAGTGAAACAGAAGAGTAATAAAAAGATATAATTTCTATATTACTGTTATAGACATGTAACTTTTATATGTAAATTATAGCGAAATATTCTCCCCCTGCAGATGCTTAAGGAAGCCGTATGCATAGCTATCTTAAAACATGTTAATAAAAGAAGTTCAACAGTGGTTTAAACATTCAGCCTAGTTAACAAAGAAGCCCTGTAACTAATACTCCTCTAGAGGACAATTTAGTCAGCAGGGCACCAACTCTATTCTTCTTTTATAAGTACTATCAGATCTATGATGCCTGTAAAGAACAGAGACCTTACTGCATCTCATTCGGACCAAGGCACCTTCAAGCTACAGTGCTTCCATTTATCTTGCTGGAAAGCTGGCAGGTAAGGTAATTGCAGGGAGAACTCTTTTAAGGGGCTGGAGTCCCCCTGCCCACAGCGTTCCTTACATCCTTCCTCTCTATTGATGGAAGGCCGGGTAAGGCAACGGCTTCATGGGCTCATGCATAGTCAATTCAGTATTTTGCCATGACAATTTGATTTGGCAAAATCTCACTATTAAGTTGGGTTTTCAATGTCTGACATCACTCAGAATACTGAATACTTTCCAGCACACCAAAAATAATACATAACTCCTATCAATGGTTCATTTATTGTTAGAAAATCAGTGCCTTAAAAAAAAGAAAAAGGTTGTTTTACTTTAAAACTTAATTTAAATGAAAGTTCCCTGCAAAGACTTTTCTCTGTAACAATTATCCATCCCTCCACCCTCTGACCGTGGAAAATTTTCATTCAACCCAAGTGACAAGTAGAAGAGATTTCAGCACACTTAGAATGAAATGCCACCGGGAGCCATAACAGTGCTATCAGACTCTGACAAGAGAAACACTTATGAATTAACACAGAGCAGAAATATGTTCCTGATTCAATACAATGGGACAGGGTCGGGCAGGGCAGTGACAGAGGAACGTATGTGGGAACACGCCACCAGGAAGGAACACGGAAGAGCTTTTAGAGATCTACATGTACATACTGAGGGTGCCAAAAAAATGTACACAAGTGGACACTTTGGTCAACGTTGCTCAAGCAGTAGTTCGCTGTAATCGGAAGTGTCTGGACGCTGATGGTAACCACTTTGAGCAACTCTTGTCATTGCAGAAGTCAAACGTGACTTGTATTCATCTTTTGTTATCGGTATATATTGAGTATTACAATTGTAATAGTTTTTTCCTTTCTTAAAATGTGTATACATTTTCTGGCACCCTCTGTATATATAAAATAGACACACAACATTAAGTATAAATATTCTCTCATGTCTACATATTGTATGTGATCCGCCCTAAAAATATTTACATTTATATATATGACTTACTACCTCAAAAGACATCTTTGGTTTTGATGGTATTCAATTTGTCTAGTAAGTTAGCTTATTAAACGATAGAACCAGTCACTGCTGGGGATGTCTTACTGCCCCAAAGAACTGGGAATAAGTTAGAAAATTTTACTCCCTTGCTTAATTAAATAAGTGGTTTTTTTAAAAAGCAAATCAACATCAATACAATTAGTTGACGGTATTGGATCAGTCACTGACAGAGAATTGCAAAGCACGGCACACATTGGGGCATCTCTTCCTCAGGAGCGCCCCAAGAGAGCACAAGGATAAACACTGAATTAGAAACAGAGGAGATATTCCAATCAATGAGACCAGTTTAGGTCTCTTGTTTAAGGATTTTAATAGGATACAGTTAATGATTTCTCCCTGTGACTTCCCAGGGGTTTGAAGCTCAGGTTAAAATGCCAGTTCAATGATCTTTAGAAAAATCTCTCAGTTCTCTTCAAAACAGAAATAGTGTCTCTTGTCCTTTTTAGAATAGTAAGTATGACTTTCAGGCATGTAGGTTTTTTTTTCTCTCTCTCCACCTAGACGTAACTTTCTTAAAGGCAGGGATTCCTTGTGCCAGGTGTGGTGCTAAAGAGAGGACAGATTAGACTGGTCACTGGTGAATGGCACTGAATTTATAAGCTCTAGAGTAAAATACAGCTGCAAACACTATAAAAAGCAAGCCAGCGCACGCAAATATTTCTAAATATTTACCACAAACACTCTTACTGAAAACTATTGACTTCGTATTAAAATTTAGCAGTGAATTTTCAGCTCTCTGTTTCCAATTAACATCCCAGAGGCTAAGCATCCAATCTGATTAGATACTTAGCTCTTTAGAAACACATGGTAAAATCACTTCATACCTTCCAACCTTATTTCAGAACTATCATTTTGCACATGTGATATAAATACACCTTGAAACTGATAATAGAATTGAGCCAATAATTTGATTGACATACATACACAAAAGGAAAAACCTCACAATGACTGTTTAATTTCCATGATGTTTGTAGGCTTTTTTTCAGCATGTACGTTATGTGTAGTAAATAGTGTATTTCAAGACACCCACAAAAGTCCCGCTGCTTGCATTTGTCTAGATGACAAATGAGTTAAAAACTTAGACTTCCTGTTTAAATGAATAAAAAACATGCAAACGCACAGAAAGACAGAATCCATGAAGAAAATCTTTCGAAGCCCTAATTTGGCCTTAAAACACCTTCTTTCCAAGATGCTTTATATATAATCATACATATCTTATTTTCTATTTAAACATATGCAAATAACAAATATTTAGCTCTTCATTATAGTTGACAATATACGCAAGGCATAGCCTTAAGATGTATGAGGTCAACTGGAAAAAAAAGTTTCATGTTAATATAAAAATTCATAAGCTCCACAAATGACAATCTCATATCCAAAGCCAGGATGACACAAGGAAAATCAATGAGTCAAACTTCGCTCTAAGTGAGGCGCCAAGAACCATTTTTGGGGAAATGACTTTCACCTGATTCACCTGCATTCTTCCTCGAGCAAACATCCCAGTATGGGTGACTCTCATGTGAAGGGGAAACTTATAGGACAATCAGCTAGATTGATACTTTACAAAAGCAGGATTCAGAGTTAAACATACTATCGCAAGCAAAAGTTATAATAATGGCTACATTCCCTTTGATTTTTAAAAATCAGAACCTAAACTAAAAGCTAGCCTCTAAGGTCCTTGAGTTAAGTCACGTAATATAAAATGTGCTGCCAGTCTAAATTTAGAAGTGGTAAACAATATAAGTATGAAATATGCATCATGTAAGGGAATTCTTTCCCATTGTACAGGCCTCAGGGGGATCCTAAATTACCCCGTTTTTGAACTCTGCCCAGGGAGCCTCTGCTCTTCCAGTGTTCACAACAGTGTGGAGACATTATGTAGGCCAGGAAAAACCACAAACAGACCCTTTACCACAGATGGGCAGTCTTGAGCTTCAAAACGGTTCGGTAAGAAAATTTATAGTTTTCTTTTGGTTGTATGGAATTTGGGATTAACTTTCGTCTGGAACTAACATGACCCTTCTGGGTTGTGCTCCTAGGACCACCCTCACACAACTGCGGCTACCTGTGCTTTAGCGTCTTGTAAGTGCCAGGGATACTGGGCACATCTCCTTACAGGAGGAAACTACAGCTCCCGTTAGCTCCAGTCCCTGGGTCCCACCAGCCCAAATGGTTGTTGACCAATGTCACTGTCCAGTGTAGACAAGACCCTTCCTGACGTCAGGTCAAGGCCTAAGTCAGTGCTGAGAACACCAGCAAGACTCACATGTAACTGCTGGCCCTTTATGGTATTTTAAAGACTATACTTATTAATACAAATTTCAGACTACTGGTGAAATTAAAGCTGTATAATTAAGTGAGAATGTTGAATAATCTGGGGAGAGATATTGGCACTGCGTGTTACCCTTCAGAGGGCATGCCCTGTCAAACAAAGTTTGCAGATGGAGCCGTGGGATGGGTGGGTGGGTGGGTGGGTGGGAGGAGGTGGAAAAGAAGGTGGAGGGCAGTTTTCTCATGTGGGCAACATCTTATATTTAAGTTGGCCTGAAATATGTGACTTTGGACACTTCAATGTCCTTCTTTTGTGGAGTCTCAATGAAGAGACACAAACAGCAAACAGATGACTTCTAATAAAAAGTTCTCTGAGGAGGGTGAATCCGTAAGGGTGTGGAAGACAGAATGGCATGTCTTCAGCCACCACACGTGTCCCCAGGGGCTGCTGTCTGGGCTGGGCCCAGGCTAGGAGCAAGGTGTGCCCTTTGGACAGGTGGAGGGCAGGAGAAAGGAGGCAGGGAGAACAGGTGTGAAGACAGGAAGAACCGTGGGAGGGCTTGCCTCCCAGGGAGCTAGGAAACAGGTGAGTGAGAGCATGAGGCTGAAGCGGCTGCCTGAGGGCAGCTGTGAATGACCTCATACGCCAGGCCAAGGAACACAGGTTCACATCTTTAGGAAGTAGGCAGCCAACAGAAGTTGAAAAAGTTTTAATATTACCAGAGAAGGAAAAAAGAGGCAGTGGGTGCCAAGTAAGAAATGCTAAACATTGTAAAGGAAATAACAACCTCGTTTTCAAGTGTGTATGAACAAAGAATGCTTTAAACATGATTAAAATTACTCTTGATAGGAGTGTGCTTTCCAGATTGCAATTATTTCATGAGTCTACATATGATCCTATCATTTCGGTTACATGTAAGAATTAATGGATAAAATGAGGTGAAGGATACATATGTTACCCTTAAAATAGCACAACAGCGTCTACACACTAATTAGGACTAACATTTCCCGCTAACAGATTCTATTCTTTATCTATTCTACTCCAAAGCCGCCGGTGATGACGCCTGAGACAGGCACTTATCAAGGGGAATACCAGCTAATGACACGCCGGAGGAGGGATACGAGTTTATGGGTTGGTGCTTTACAAATATCAATGCCAGGTACGAAACTATAAGTATGACTGGACCATGTGCTCTGAAAGCAAATTGACAAGCTAACAAGATCTGTAAATATGTGAGATTTAGAGTTTGTCTAAACCTTACCAGTTTTTATTGCTGAAAGCGTATCATAAATCTTTATAATAGAAAAGCAATCAACACCACCTTTTGCATCTTTCGTGGTAAAAAACAAAAAAAAAAAACTGTTTAGCTTAGAAAGTACAATGCTTAGCACGTAAAAATTCTGAGAATAAAACTTAAAAACGAAAAGGCAGGAACCCTCAGGAGACATTTATTTCTTCAGTATGTAGCAATGATTTAAAATAGTAAGACCTATATAGGAACTGCAAATAAATTAGCAACCTCAAAAATACAAAACCATAAAAACATACAACTCACAAATTATACTGAGTCTACACGGAATAAAGGGAAGTTTTATTTGTAGAACAATACTAAAACTTTGTTATTTTGACATTTCCCCCAGTCACATGAACCATCTGAACATACATATTGGTTCTACATCTTTCACTGGAATTTTAAAAACTTTTTATTTTGGAATGACTTTGGATTTACACAAAAGTGGCAAAGACCATACTAATTGTCCCGACAAACCCTATGCCCAGCTTCCTTTAATGTTAACATTTTACATAATGACTATGGCACATTTATCAAAACTATGAAATTGACATCAGTACAATACTATTACTGAAATTACAGACAATTCATATTTTACCTATTTTTTTCAGTAATGCCTTTTTTTGTTCCAGGATCCAACCCAGGATACCATGTTACATTTATTCATGGGTCTCCTTAGTCTCCTCCAATCTGCAATAATTTCTCAAATATTTCCTTGTTTTTCACAACCTTGGCACATGTAGAATGTACTTCAATTTGTGTTGGTGTTTTCTCATCATTAGGCTGGGTTTATAGATTTGGGGGAAGAATACCACAGAAGCGAAGTGTCCTTTACATAGCACCGTATCATGTGATATCAACAGGACTTATTATTGTGTTTCCCTGAAAATAAGACCTAGCCGGACCATCAGCTCTAATGTGTTTTTTGGAGCAAAAATTAATAAAATAAGACCGGGTCTTATATAAGACTAGGTATAATATAATATACCAGGTATTTTATAAGACTGGGTATAATATAATATAATATAATATAATATAATATAATATAATATAATATAATATAATATAATATATATAATATAACATAACATAACATAAGACCGGGTCTTATATTAATTTTTGCTCCAGAAGACACATTAGAGCTGATGCTCCGGCTAAGTCTTATTTTCGGGGAAACATGGTAGAGGTGGTATTAACTTTGGTCACGTGGTTAAGATGGTTTCTGCCAGTTTTCATCACTGTCAAGTTACTTTTTTTCCCTTCCCCTACTCTATTCATGAGAAAGGCAGGGGAATTAAGCTCCACCTCCTAGAGGAGGAATATCAAAGAATTTGTGGAAATTAAAGCCATCTTAAATCCATACAGCAATTAATAAATATTTGGGGGAACATATGGAGCTATGCTGTTTTGCCTGCTGATTTTAGTATTTATCAGTGGATCTTGCCTGCAGCATTACTCTGGTGTTCAAATGTTGATTTTCTATTTCCTTCACCCCTTCTACATTTATTATTTGGAATTCTTCTGTAAGGAAGAGCTGTCCTGCTTCCATTCATTTTTACATGGTCAAGACAATTATTTCCCTTACATTTTTTTTTTTTTTTGGTGCAACTTAAGTTCCTTCATAAGATGATTAGGTGATACCCTTATCAACACTAAATGATAGTGATACTTCCAACTGAGATGCCATGATTATAAAACATTGGAGCAAGATATGTATTTCCCACACAGCTAGTGGTAATATAACTTAATATAGCCACTTCGGACAACAATCTGTAAGCATCTCCTGAAGATGAAGAAGCATTTACCTTATGACCCACAAAGTCCACTCCTAAGTTTGCTGTCTGGCACATGTACATAAAGAGACATATACAAGCACAAAAGCATTGTTTCAGTATTGTAATAGCAAAACATTGGGGACAATCTAATTTTCCAGCAATATAAAATAGACATGTATTCAGAAAATAGGATACTACAGCAGGAAACTGAATGCGCTAGAACTAAAATTAATATGAATCTCATTACCAATGTTGACAGAAAACAAACAAAAACCCTAATGCAGCAGTATGTAGCTAATGCAGGAGAGAAGGCACGAGACAGGAGTGGACCATGGTCATATAAATTAAGAAAGTCTAGAGCAGTAGCAAGAAGCAAAGACAAGAGACAAGGAGAGTGGGAGCAACACTGTGGATTAGCAGGGAGATGGGAAAGAAAAGAGAGTAGAACAACTTCCCGGGCCACACCACCTTCCCCACAGCCAACACGCAACCATGGCACCTACAGCCCAAGCGGCCAGGCCTAACCGGAAATGAACCCTTACACTGTTCACTCCAGGAAGCCTTACTTCCCTGTTAGAGTCTTCTGGTAATATCTGGGTAAGGTCTTCCCTGACACCAGCCACCAAACTGAGCTGCAAAGTCCCTTCCTCCATGATCCCATGTCATATTTATCTACTACAGAACTTCTCGTGTTGAGTGTTAATAAATTGGTGCCATCCGCCACCGTGCAAACTCTGGAGGACGACGCCTTACATTCAAACCCAGCTTTGCCACTTATGAATGGACCGTGGGAAGCAGACACGCCTAACCTTTCTGTTCTTCACTTTCCTCATCTGTAAGATGGGCAACTATTAGTCCCTGCCGAAAAGAGTTGTTGTGAGAGTTCAGTGAGAAATGACAAGTAAAAGGATCAGTACAGCAAGCTCTCAGGTAGGTGTGAGCTATTATGATACCCACCGGGGGGCGGCTGTGGGATAGAGCCCCGTGGGACTGGCGACAGTGCAGAAAGCAGAGGTATCAAGAGGGAGCGCTGAGACAGTGAAGAAGGGATAGCTGAACTCCCCCTGTTTTCCTAACCCCAGTGGATACTCACAAAGGCTCTGCAGGGCCTGTTGGAAACAAGTCAAGGAAGAGATAAGAATTCTGTTAAGACCAGAACCCCAGACAGCAGCAACCAAAAGAGAAAGGAAATTCTGCATGAAAGGGGCAGGCTCCCCCGCTGCATTTTTCAGGTGACCTAGCTGGATCAATCATTCAGAGGCTCTTTAATAAGACGAGGACTGCTGCACTGTTTATGAACACACGTTTTCAACAATATTTCTATCAATGAAATGATAACAGATATTCTAGTACTGGAAAACAGCCAACAGCAGAATGATAAGAAAAACACCCCAAATTACTCACTATTTAAGAATCACAAGTAAAATGTTACCCCAGAGAGACTATTATGCCATAGTAGAAAGAGTGCTGGATGGAAGCTTGGTGCCGTCATTCATCAGCTGTGGACAAGACAATCTAACCCTTTATTCAGTTAGATGTAAAATGGGGATTATAATGCTTATTTTGTCAATGGGGCAATATAATGAATAAAGCAAGTGATATGGAAATGGTGGGAGACATCACTTTTTAAATATAAGATGATATTGTTTCCTGATGCTAAGTTGTGTATTAGACACACACTTCAAATCATGCTTATTTTAAAGAATACGTTAGAAATAGAATAGAATAACAATGAAATAAATACTAAGGCCACATCAATTCAAATCACAATTTGCTTCCTTAAATGCGTATCTCCCTTTATAATACTGCCAAGAAAATATGAAAACAAGAGTTATTTCATTGCTTCAGTATTAAAAAATTTGAAGACAGTTTAAAATTATCTTGTTAAAAATAGAAACAGTTTAATGGCTTCAATATACAAAAAGCTGAAATTTTTATATTTTCATAGAAATCATTTTTAAGACTTCTGAGTTCTTTAGAAAAAAGTAGGGAATGCAGAATTTTTTTACGATTAGCCTGACTAGATTACAGATAGAAATGTTTTCCAGTTTATAGTTAAACACGAAATTCAACACATTCAATACTTCCCAAAAGTCAAACTTAAAAATATGCATTTTTCTTATTTTCAGTTATGATTCACAGACTACTTAGATAAGAGGTTTTCAAAATGAGTTGTTTTTCATCTTTATACAAGGGCAGCTGGTCACTTAACACCTCAAGTGCCAACACTTGAGTGCAGTTTTACATAATAATTTTCTCTAAGAGCGTGTAACCATTTTATAACATATTACTTCAAACACTACTTCTAATAAGGAGGTGGTCATAAACCTCTTCAGGGTTTCCGACAGAAACTTTCAACACCAATAATGATGATGATGGTGATGATGATATCAGTAAGGGCCTGAATTAGGTCTCGATGTCCAGCCTGTTTCACACTGAACCACGCGACCTCTCGACAGAGTCCTGTGTGCCATGCAAGGGTATCCCAGTACCTCACACTTAAAAGGCACTGCCTTGCTGCTCGGAGCATGTTCCCAGGCCCACGAGTAGAATCAAGTTTTCTCCAATGATTGCTTTAGTCCACTATACGGCGGCTCGGAGATGGCATAAACAAATGAGGTACAGGATTCCAGAAAGCAGAAGGGTAAAATTTACATTTCTTGTGCCTTCTGAAACCTTTGAACAGGGAGACCTCAGTAACCTGACTCGCAAGTCCATCACATTGCCGAGTTCCTCTCTATCCCAGTAAGTCTTAAGTTTCAAAATAAATTGGACTTAAACTGGTCATCAATCTGAAATCCCTAGAAAGTGCCGTGAAGCCTCCTTCGGAATTTCTGCGTCTTACTCCCCTCCTCTAATGAAACCTGCTTTTAAACAGCATTCATTAGATGTTCGTTTTATTTTTAACATTGGTATTGGATCGTAACAGCATTCTTTTTGTCACTGGGGGTGGGGTGAGCGGTTACAAAGCCTCTGGGCGCTGGAGCCACACAGCTGATTCCAACCCTAGCTCCCCTTTGACCAACGCTGAGGACTTGGGCAAAGGAGCCCATAAACCTCCATTTCTCATCTGTATGTGTTACGGAGACAATAAAAGTACTGACCTCACAGTGTTGTTGGGAGAATTAAGTGAGTTGCTGTACCTAAATCACTAAGCATGATGTCTCGCACCAGATAAGTGCTCATTAAATAGTTACTGTAATGTAGGTTTACAGCGATAACAGAGCAGATAAAAGCATGAATTCTGGGGCAGGAACAGCCTGAACCCAATTCCTGGCTCCATCACTTCTTTCCCAATCTTAGGCCAGTTACTTACCCTCACTAAGCCACAGATTCACCATCCAAAAATGGGGAAAATATTACTCACACCATGGTAAGGATTAAATAAAATTATGAAGAAGTAGTAAGCATACAATTAGTGTTCACTACAGTTGCTATGTATATAAATGTCTACAGACACACATATCAGACATATAGCTTGATTTCTTAACACTGTTTATAATGTAAAATACATTAGGAGCACAGGATGAAGAATTTGTAAATGTCTTAGAAAACTATCTCTTAAAAAGATTCACTTATAAAGCTGGAGGAGTAAATAGGAGGGCATGAATGCACGTTCCCATTAACAAATATTTACCAGATAATCAGGCAGTGGGCAGCGAGTACAATAATGATTGTTAACACAACTACTTAAGAGCCTCTGGCACTTCTATAGTCAGTGTTACCAATTATAAACAGTATGCCAAAGAGCTTACTGACTGGAAAAGGTCAGCAACCCTTGAAGCCTTTGTTCAGATCTGCTCCATCACGTCCTACTGGCGCGAATGAGGCAAGTGAATTCATACCCCAAAGCCTCATCACCGATAAAATGGATCTGTCTCAAAGAAGCTGAGAGAACAAAATGAGTTTAATAAAGAATCCATTTAATAAATATTACCCAACGTAATTTTGATTTTTATTGTCACAAAGTATGCAGATAAATTTAAAACAAGAACACTAGATGTTAAAAAGGCAAAAAAAAATTAGAAACCACCTAAATGTCAATTTAGTAGTGAGCTATTTAAAAAGATGTAATAATTATTAAAAATAATGTCATTTTTATTGAAAAGATTATTGAGTGAAAATCAGGTAACAGTGCATATCATGATCGCATTTATGTAAAAGAGTATAAAATATTACATGAACATATATATTTACGTGTACATATAAAATACATGCATGTGCATGTATTTTTTTAATGCATAAGAGGTATCAACTGATGCTCAATAAAATTTTAGCAGTGGTTAACTTAGGTGATTGGATTTGGGAGGATTTTCTTTATATACTTGAGCAGTTATTCTAATAAATGCTGAAGACTTTTTGTAAAAGAAATAAAACAAAAGGGCACCTTGGAGATTTTAACAGTCTTTAACACAAAACCATAGCACAACTTAATGAACAGCATACTAACTGTCCACTCTAAGGCAAACATAAATGAACTTTAAAACAAGCCCTTTCAAAAGATGTAGAACACTAATAGTAGTCACGTGAAATCGTAAGTATTTTCAGAACACATGTTAAAACAACGCAAACGTATATGGTAATGAAATGACAAGACAAAGTGGACAAATAAAAAACTATGCTCATATGCATAGTTTTCACATTTTATTAGGCTAAGATTTTTAATAAAATTTTCCTCACAGTTTCCATTAGCAAGTCTGTACATACTTAAGGTGGCTGAGAAAACTTAAAAAATCAGATTTGATGTAAACAGAACAAAGCAACAATATAAATACTGATATTAATAGTATGGCCTTTTGCTATAGCGAGTCCCAGCTCAACAATCCAACCCTCTCAAACTGACGCACACTCAGCCAAGAGAGACACAGGTACTTCTAGCTGTGGATCCTACCGAGCTTCTTCTCCACAGTAGCTGGCATTGTGAACCCAAAGACCCTCAGAAGAAACAGAAGACACATGCCTATCCATTCTTTAAATAGAATCTAATACAAATTGTTACTACCCTGCTTCCCTGAAAATAAGACCTAGCCAGACCATCAGCTCTAACGTGTCTTTTGAAGCAAAAATTAATATAAGACACGGTATCATATTAATATTATACTATATTACACCTTATATTAATTTTTGCTCCAAAAGACTCATTAGAGCTGATGGTCCGGCTAGGTCTTATTTTCGGGGAAACACGGTATGTCACTGTTGCAACACTGAAACAACAGAACCAATTGCTGGAAATACTGAATTCCACCGCTTTAGGTAAATGTAAGCTCCTGTGCGCTAAGTAATTCCATATGGAACACTGCCGTCAAGGGCCTCGTTTTAAGAGTTACATGTTCAACATTATCGATTTTCTTGTACTTCCAAAGAAAATTACAATTTTTAACATAATTCTTTGTGAATTGATGCTTTTAAATTTCCTGTTTCATTTGGATATTGTAGAAGAAAGCAAACAAGCCAGAGTAAACAGGGACTTAAAATATCGAAATGGACTTGAAATAATAACTGGAGGATTATACAATTATAACCTCAGGTAAAGCTGCTGTACGGAGCTCACTTAGCTCCTAGAACGAGTAAACCGGAGATGGCTAGGAGCGCCGTCACACCCGACAGCGTGTAGAGCGCGGTGTGACTCCATGATCTGTCCTCCACAGAATCTACCTGTCCCTTCTGGCCTTTCCACCGCCTGTCCTCATCTGAATTTCCCCCAACTCTGCTAAGTAGATAAGACATTGGAGTAAAGGAAAACACGGATTTGGGCTCTGAGAATAAAAGCAATGTATTTTTAAAGGCATGTATGTAAAGATTGGTGCGAACTACTTATGAATTAAATAAAGGACGAGAAGAGGAAAATGCAAAAGGACAACACGCAGAGCAATCTGTTCTGAGCTGAATGAGGGCCAGTGTGCGGCCTCAAGGCACGGCAGGATTCCTCTGTACAGTGCCAAACTCCACCAGTATTGTTATGGTTAGAAAGGAATTTCTCACAAGAGCTAACAAAGGCAGAAGGTCATAAATAAACCCAGCAGGATTGCCTTGTCAGTTCTCATTATTAGCGCTGCAGGCACCTGCTTTTCTATGGGCTCTTCACAGGTTCATTTAAGTGTAAGAGTTCCTCCTCAAAAATTCACATACTCATAAATAAAAATGGTTCTTCATCTAGCAAAAAAAAAACATACTTGAAAAGTAAGTAAGAAAATAAGTAAGCAAGGAAACCAACGAAAGGGCAGAGGCCCAGCAAACGCAGGGCTCAGGCTTGCCTCTGGGAGAACAGGAATGCCTTAACTCAGGCCTTCGCACCCAGCAGCGATGGCGGGCGGGGTGTCTGCGCTGTCCCTGCAACAAAGGTCTGCAGAATTCTATCGGGGCGGGAAATGAAGCTGAGCTCCTAAACGGATGCTGACATGCGTTATAAACTGAGGACAGCACAGCTGTGTGATCATTACTGCAATTAGGAAGTGACAGTTAGTGTTAACTTTATTTTAGTGAAGATTTTTTAACCAGTAACAACAAAAACAGGTACAATTCTATTAATGATAGGAAGAGATGCTGCGTTTTAGCTATTAAAAAATTAGGAAGGTCTTACTGGGTCTTTAGAGATGGACACTACATTCCACATTAGGCAGATGCACATGGCTGAGCTCTTATCAGTGCCTCTTAATAGAATATAATTAGTTTTATAATACATAAAAATAAGATGCAAATCTCAATTCTTTCTCAATTTTATGTCTCTGTATTCTAAGAGGAGTACAGGATATCAAATTTCCAATTATTCCAATACAGAAATTAATTAAAAGGAGAAAAGAGCTGAGAAACTTGATTTCATTTACAACTACCTTAAAACAAAAATGTACTTTTCTTCAGCAACATGAAAAACATATTTCATGGTGCCATCTATTTCCTTTAAAAAAGAGAAACAAATTAATATTTTAAAGTACTATAGATCAGTATTCTTTAAAACAAATGAGAAACATCAGAAAAAACAGAAAATAAAAATCCTTAGTGATGCCAGAGTCAGAGCGAACTAAATTCTAACATTTTGCCACATTTCTTTCTAGTCTTTTTTTTTTAAATGTAGCAAAACAGCATATCTTTAAAATCATAATATCTACGCAAAAATAAATGGGGCATCAATGGACCTACTTGCCATCCTCTATCAAGAAAATGAACATTTTGCTTCCCAGATGATTTTTAGTTTTATAATTTATACATTTTTGATGTAATTATAAATTTAAAAAATATAATGAGTGTCCACGTTATCCCCCTTAAGAGAACAATGCTGTTCTCACAGGCTAGGATGCTGGAACAGCGTTTTGTGTAGTTACTTAGTCACAGAAACTGGGCTAGCATAGCAGGTGCTGGTGTGTGTGTCTCACAAAAAAAGGTACGTTTGCATAATTCCTTGTCCTGGGATCGCAGCCTTTCATTACCTGCCACTCATGATTATTAGGGTCAAGCTGATGTTGAATTCTTCACAGAGAAAATTCTCCATGTTTGCTTCAGATACTGGCAATTGGTCTATGTTCTCAGCATTCAAGCAGGATTGCCCTTGAATAACATAACATTATGGCATAGGGAACATGAATAAATACTGAAAAGAGGGGAGTTTAAATGTCCAAGAGCGGTAAGAAACTGACGTAGGTCTTATTTTTTACGTTGATGGGGAAAAGTCGGTTTTTCTAGAGAACATTTCTGAAATAGCTAACTAACTGCATCAACTGCAGCCTGTACAAGAAGTCTGCGGAGTTCAATTTGCAATGGGCTGCAAACATCATATTATTACATTTCTTGATTAGTAGCTTTAAATTAGGTAGCCCATGATTGACAATGTTAGGCCATAAAAAGTCCTTAAGAATTTACTAGTGAATATGTCCTCAACAGTAATAAACAGTCAAAACAAAGTTCCCGAAACTGACACATGTAAGACATGAATGGCATATAAAAAATAAAATGAGCTATTTTTAAACCTCAATAGCTAACCTATACTAGGATTAACCAAATTAGATCACACCAACTTTTAGAGTTGTTTAGCAGATGTTAATGGGGCTCCCACCCATATTTCAGGTAGAAACATGCTAGAAGATAAATATTAGAACTTGGGGAGAGCGATAAAATAAATACGTCATGGGAATGTAACGTACAGCATGGTAAGCATAATTAATAATACTTTATTGTATATTTGGAAGTTGCTAACAGAATAGATCTTAACATGTTGCGTACGGATCACGAGAATCTTCACGAGGGATTTAAACCCCGCCGTACACAACATGTTAAAAGACTTCATCATACAAAAAAAGTATGTAAATGTATGGTGCGACTGTTAACTAGACTTATTGTGATCATTTCACAGCATATACAAATATCAAATAATTATGTTGTACACTTGAAATTAATAGGTTATAAGTCGATTATATTATATTTAAATTAAAAAAAATACAAAAAACAAAAAAAATGGGGAGAGCAAAGTTTGACTGTCTTGGAAGAGAAACACGATGAATTGTTAGGAATGGCACAGATGTTTCAGAAGTAAAACAGAGCACAAGAAACATTTAGTACCATCCTGTGCTTTTGGAACGCACAACTGAGGTCCAGAGAGGCTAAATCATTTCTATCAAAGATATGCACAGGTTGTATGGACACGGATTACACGAGAATGCAGTTTTCTAAGTATTTTCTTTAATATTAGCATTGATACTGATAGCCTTATCTGAGAGTTCAAGGAAGGAGGGAGGGAGGGAGGGGGATAGAAGGAGGGAGGGAGGGAGGGAGGGAGGGAGGGAGGGAGGGAGAGAGAGGGAGGGAGAGAGAGAGAGAGAGAGAGAGAGAGAGAGAGAGAGAGAGAGAGAGAGAGAGAAGAGAGAACATATGAGAGCACACATTTATCTACTTAACTGCATTTTCCAACAGTTATCGTTTCACATTATGTATCTAGGCACATGAGTATCTCAAAATCTCGTTTCATTTAGTAAATAAGAACATGACCTTGTAAGTGATAAAACAAGCAACATGCAAATCCATATAGCAGAGATGTCCCACTATGGACAACAGCAGGACAGTTTAGAAGATCTTTTGGCAATTGAAAACAGATCTTCTATTTTCTCATTTCTACCCTTTGGTGTGTCTCACACGGTGTTTTTCCTACTTCTCCAATTTCCTGGATGTATAAATGTGTTCACTCCATCTCCTTGTGGGTGAGTCACAACAGCTGTCACACGCAGGCCTATAAACCAAGAGACCATAAAGTGGCACACCGGAGGACAGCAAACTCCCACAGCCACAGACAGAATACCCGCGTCCTCTTAGCCTGCATCCCGATCCGGGCACCATGCCCACCTCCAACACAGCAAAGGAATTCATGACTAAATTCAGGGGGAATCCAAACAGCAACAAGGAAAATGTATTTTATCACTGAAACTGACAAAGCATCTGATATTTTCATTCTGTCTGCTGACGACCCACAGGATTCACAAGAGCGAAATATAAGAAGCAAATTGTGAAGACCGACTGTTTTGTGAAATCATACTCCATGAAGTACACCATCTGTGATCTAGCACAGTTCTCAACCTACAATGGATCCCCAGTGCAATTTGCTATGATAAATAGTTTATTTTATAGAGTTTTGAGTTTTGAAGTATCTGTAATTGTTTTCGGTCTTAAACATATGGGGTACAGCACACAAACTGAATTTGAATTCCTGGGAACAGTGGAATTAACTGTACCTATGGAAAAGCCGACCATGTGTAATACACAATTACATATAGTAGGACACAAAGACAGAAGAAAAGGGGGAATAAGGAGAGAAAGAAATAAAATGGGAGAAAGTAACAAAAGACAAGAAAATATAAGCATGGCATCACATGCGTAAGGAGTGTTTAGTTCCTGGATGAATGGGTGACTAGGTCAACGGCTACATGTGGGAGACACAGCAGGAAAAGCAGACAAAGTTTTGGGCAGATCGGACACATAGTAAATATTATTAAAGAGCTTAACCTATCACTGCTGAACTAAACAGTATGGAAAACTCAACATACACAAAGGGCAGGAAGCACCTTTGTGAGCAGAAAAAAAGTGGCCTTCTGGGCAGATGCAGCCCCACAGAGCCACGGACTCCTGTGGAAGAAAACTGCAGCCCTTTTTCAGGAATGCGGGGAGCAGGGAGACTCTGCCTTGGCCGAGGGCACCTGGAGGGTCCCAAACCCGTTTGTGTCCTGCGAGGTGAGCACCAGGTGCTCGGTGACAGGGAGCCTCCTGGCACCCCCGGCAGGCACGGCTTACCTGGTAAGGAGGAGAAGTAAAGGCTAGTGGTCAGGAGCTGGCGGTCAGGGCTTTGTGGTGCGACCTTGGTCCACTTCTAATTTCTGCTAATTACTAGCCATTCAGTCTTATACACATAGACTCTCTGAGGCCTCAATTTTTTCAGTAAACAGGTAGAAGTGTTGCTAACTTTATGTTTATAATGCTATAAAAGAAAGGACTTGGAACAGCTCTTGGCAAATAGTGAGAGTCCACTAAATGACAGCTATTATGACCTTTTTATCCAAACCATTTGTTATGTAAGCCTAACAGCTGTCTCATTAAGTAGGAATGGCTAAATGCATTTACACATAAGGAAATAGGTCTCAGAGGGGGAGGCGGTTGGGCCATGATTCCAGTCTAGTCTCTGACTTTCAAAGTCCACACTATGTCCACTACTCTAATGCATGTTTTTCTTCTTGTTACTATACCTACTCCATGCCAAACAAAGGAAAAGACAAAATAAAACCCAGGGTAAAAGAAAAAGTGTAGTCTATCAATGTTTCCAGAAGGTTCCTGGTTTTTCTAGACTGAAAATCATTAATAATCCAAATCTATCTTCTTCTCCAAGCAAAAAATTCTTAATTTTGCTTTGATGGAAAATGAAAATCTTCCCCGATGCTTCCGGGTCCTCCATTGGAACAGAAAATAGCAAACCACCACCACCCATGTGCTAACCTGAGGACTAAATGTGATCCATTCTTCAGAATAAAAGACAACCTTGAATCCAGACATAAGCTACCTGTTAAAGACCGTAATAACATCCTGCAAGCAGGATGGTTTTTTGGCCTAAAAATGTCATTAAAATTATAACTTCCTTCATTTAGATAGTCAGATATTTAATGAAAGATATTTTAAAACTACTATGCATTATTTAATTGTCAGGAGATAATTTGAAATTCTGAGATTATACACAGTCCTCAGAAAACAGTAATTATGTAAGAAAGGATAGTAGAAACAAAGTTAAAAAGAATTGAACTATAACTTCCTTCTTTTCTGTAATTCTTAAAAGGTAACTGTTGAGTAATTCATTTCCAATGCAAAGGAAAGAATACTTTTGTGACATCAATTTTAGAATTTCTTGTAATAACTATATGAAAAAGTAAAAACTGATATTGATGTAAATTCCTTGAATGAGGTTTGCTGTTTTCTTAGTACAAAACTTTTAAACATTTTAAAGTGGAGAGATAATATTGTTTTCTGTAGCGAGACTAAAACATGGCTTACCCTTATTGGCCACTGATTCTTTGAAATATCACTGACTCATTCAGGACACGTTACCCTTGGTGTGGGCTGAGGGATGGATAGAATAATGATGCAGAAGAGGTACAAGAGCACTTCCCGAGTCCGGGGCGGGGGGGGGGGGGGGTTGAACTGTGATTATACAAGTACGTTCATGTGAAGAAGTGTATCAAGCCACACACTTAAAATCTGTGCACTTTGCTGTATTTATGTTATATTTCTACACTATTTACAGTCAAAAAATCAACTTCTAGACAATGACTCCACAGTCATTTATCATGATGCAGCAGAAAAAAAGCAAACGGAAACACAAACCAGCCGTCTCCAGACTCCTTGCAGCCCGCTCTCACCCTGCTAGGACAGCTCAGCACTAACAGGGGCCAAACTCTCCTCAGTGCGCTCCCTGAATCCCCCACTTGCGTTTAGAAAAGCAGGGGTCCAGTTTAAATGGCAGTTCCTCTGGGCAGGTAATGTTTGACCTCTGACCCCACTACCACAATTGTTGCCATTCTCCAGGGACTTGCCTGCAGGGTTCATTTACCAGTTCTGGGTCAAAGACCTACAGGCCCATGAAGTCAAGGGTCCGTGGAAGCAACGCTTGATGCATCTGAAAACAACTGTACCCGAAAGGTACGTTTCATCAATCAGAGATGGTTTTTTAACATAAAGTAAAAGGAATATAAACCACAGTATTGTCATCATTTACATGAACAAATTCACAGGCGTAAACGTATGGAAAGATACATCCCGATTAAAGTACAGAACTAACAATATCCAAAGCTAAAATAGTTCTAGTTTTAAATAAAGGACAATTTATTACCTTTGGTGTATTGTATTTGAGAGCACTTTCCTTTTGTCTCACAGATTTTCCCTTAAGTTTTCATGAATTTGAACTCCCTTTAACCTACATTCCTCTGGACTTGGTCCAACACGGTTACAGTGGATTGGATAGGGACTCAGAGCAGTACATTTCCCCAAATATGATAAAATGCTGCTTTAGTAATCTTTTTTGCTTAAACTACTTTATTCCTTTCACACATACTTAACTAGAACTATTTGCAAGTAACGTCTCTGTTGTTTTACACTGACTTTAGTGGAGTATAAGTAAGTTGGTGCAAAAGCTCTATTCGGGCTTGAAGGTAATCTTTCAGAATTGAATTCAGTTCTTAATAAAGAACAAAAGACATGTAATTCCCTCTAGTGGTGTTCATTTGTACAGAAAAGGAAGGAAAGAGAGAAGATGCCAAAAAGAAAAAAGGGAAGGTGAATGAGAGCTCAAAATGGTAGAGGAGGAAAAGAAGAGGAGACACGAGGAAGACGAGCTTATAGCGAAAGATGGAGACCTGCACTCAGGAGGCAAGGACTCAACACCAGAGGTTAGATCATGCCCGGGTCATAGCTCTACGGTGCATTTCATTCCAACTGCTTGGGTGAGGATGAGGGGACAGTGGGGCGTCACACTCTTCAGGATACTTAGGAGCTTAGGAAGCATTTAGAAGTTGTTCCTATGAATCCAGCCGAGCCCCGTACATTTTCCACTTGACTAACTTTGGACTGGTTCCAAGTACTCATAAATGAGAAGATCTGGATGAGCAAAAATTAAAACAAATGACTTTTTTACTGTGAGCAACAATATACTCAACACACGGAAGAAATGCTAAGAAGAATGTTTCTACATTGTTAGAAAAACACACCAGAGCCTCTAAATGTTTAATTTTCCTCTTTAGTATTATAGATGAACACAGCTAAACAAGCTTTTTGCAGAAATGTTTCAGATTCCCAATGTTTATAAATACGTGAAAATGATTATTATTCTTCAACAGATATATGTAGTTACCTTAAACAGCAAGGTCAATTCCTAGGCTAGCCATACTCGCCTATAACCAGACAGTTACACTGATCTAACTCAAGGAAAACTTCATCAATCAAACAAGGGGCCAATCACAGAGGTTCTACAAGATAAAGTTGAAAATGGGAGAAGGAATCCAGGCCAACGGGTATCAAAGGTAACTCTGTGGAACGTCTACTGTGGACACGGACGTTTCTAGCTATCCCAGTCTGATACTACAAAACATGCAAATTGTGTCACCGTCCTACATTCGGATGCCACACTCACACAGCGACCTCTTCCTGCCTAAGTCTGCCACCAGGGAAACCCCTGCCTTGCCAAGCGGGGTGGTCAGTGAGTCTTCTCCGGAGAGACAGTTCATCCACCTCTCGGTATCCTCCTACTTAAACTGCTTTCCGAGCCTCGCAGGATAGAGAATCAGACCCTGGACCCAAAAACATTTGCAAGGTAATGTCACCCTGTGATGAATCATGAACTAAAACTCTCCTTGGTAACTCCCTGGCCATGTGCAAGTTCTAGCAGGAACTAGTGGTTAGGTTTACCCCTGGTATTAATTCTGTACATAAATAACGACAGGGAGTCTGACTTATTACAAGTATATTTGATAAGAGTTTTTACCTTTTATTTTGTTAACATACACACTTTATAAGTTAATACATTGTTCTTCCATAGACTCAACTGTCACAATAAAAGAGAATTCAATGTACTTTGTACAAGAAAATCACTAATAGCACAACCATCTAAAAAAATCTCTAACAGAAAACAGATCAGTCTCTATGATTAGCACGCTGGTGATGCAGAAAAGCACTGGCTTTTTATTACTAGCCACGTGACCTCTATCAGCTATGTAACCTCTGAGCCGATTTCGGCATTTGTAAAAGTGCATTATACCACCTGCCTCTTAAGGTAGTGTATAAAAGAAAAAGCACATGTAAAGTACTTTTCAAGGTGTCTGGCATTGCATGGTGCTCATAAATGTTAGTTCTCTCCCCATTTCTATCCTTATCCAGTATTTCATGCTGGCATGAAAAAACACGAGGGATGGCTCATTCACCGGTACCAGCAGACAGTCTTGGGCACCTGAGTGTAATCTGTTAAGATTCAAAAACTTAAAAGAAGGAGGAGCCACCGTATCAAATATTCTCTATAGTCTTCAAACTCTAGGGTGAGGGTGGTCCAGCTGGACCCATCTGTCCTCATTCTGAAATGAAACTTACTGCTTTAAAATATACTTTAAAACATTATCAGATTAACAGATGCTTTGTATAAAATGACAAACATCATGGAAGGAACAAGATGAGAATCCTGATCAGACACGGTTATCAGTTTCGCACAGTACCCCTTCGCATAGTTTCTATGAATGTGGCAGAAAAAGCTCTAAAGCCAAGCTCGTATCTATAGTAACTGACAGCAATTAGAAGAAGGAAACAGAAACGGAGCAAGCACAACAGCAACAGAAAGCAAAAGCACCGAATGGTGTGGTTACATACTTGGAAAGAAGTGTCAATTCACCATGATTGCTTTGCAAACATCTGGGTATCTCCAAAAAGTGACAGTACACATGGGCTAGCTTTAGCTCCTTTCATATTTATTGTCTCACTTTTCCCATTGCAAAGTCAGCGTGTATTAGCTGCTGGAAAAATTTACTATGGTGACTCTCTCAAAAATATTTTCCCGCCTACAACTCATTGCTGGTTTGGGAAGACTATAGCATAAACACATAAACACTTCAATTTAATTGTCCTTAATTGAATTGTCTGCAAGGCAACAAACAGATTTTATATGCTATGAAAAAGTGTAAAGGGTTTAACCAGCTATCTTTTCAATTTGGGGACTATCATGTAAGGACTTGGAGAGAGTAGATATTCTGTATGGATGGGTTAGAGTTGTCAGATAAAACATAGGATCCCAGTTAAATCTGTATTTCAGACAAACAACAAATAACTTGTTAGTATTAAGTATGTGCCAGGCAATATTTGGAATATACTTATACTAAAATTTTAGTCATTGTTTCTTTGAAATTCAAATTTAACTGGGTGATCTGTGTTTATTGTTGTTGTTTTGTTTTGTTTTCTGAATCTGAAAACCCTTGGGCAGATGGATGGAAAAGGTCACGGTGACCTGGAGTTCAAACCCTGAGCCCAGTGCCTGGACTCGCCACCACTGTGTGAGGTTAAGCTGCTGACTTACCCCCTAGGCTTTTCCAGGTCATTCTCTATGAAATGGGGACGAGACCTGCCACAGCTGCCTTGCAGGTTGATGTGAGACTCAAATAACAATAATACCACATTAGCTGCAAACACGTGGAGCTTATTACCTGCTGGGTATTATTCTAAGTGCTTTACAGGATGAATTCTCTCAATCTTTACAACTTTTTGAGGTATTTACTATTATTACTCCCATTTAAAATTTTACTATGATATATTCTATTCAAACAGCTAACAATGTAAATTCAAACACAGCCAGGCTCGAGTCTATGCTCTTAATTTACTTCTGTAAAAATAAAACTATGATAAATGTATGTGAAAAGGTACACAAATAGGAGATGTTCTTAGTACTATTAGAATTAGAAGGAATAAGATTAGGTAAAAATAGGTACGATTGTCTCAGTTGGAGCACAGCCTGAGAAGAGCTACAGGAAGAAAAGAGAACCACCCCTCTGCTGTCCAGAGGTTTCCGCAGCAGGGGACGCTGGGGGCTCCACGCTAACATTTTCAAGAAGGCTAAGAATTAAAAGGACCAGCGACTCCATGGGGAAGAGGCTGTAAAATATCATTTATGAGCTAACTAACCATAGATGGAGAAAATTAACCTTGCTGTGGACAAAGAATTTGTTGAGATGGAAAGGAAGGACAGAACTCAGAGAAGCTCAGAAGAGCCAACTGGCAGGGGGTTAAGGGCTGACTCAAAAATGTGTGAAATAAGCTAGTACATGCTTATGACCATCTCAGGACTGTAAACCTGTGCTGAGGCGTGCGGCACGGCGGTGCTACTGAATGGGGTAAGAAAATGAGAGAAATGTGAAAACAAGTATTTCCGTTTTTGCCTTAAAGATATTAAAATGCTTTTAAAAGAAGTTTAAATCTGTATTTGTAACCAGGTTGAAACTTTGTGTGTGTGAATTTGTTTTTAATAAAAAGCATTGTTTAAGACAAATTACTACCGAAGCAACTGAATATTGGAAAATGGTTTTTTTCTTTCAATTTGACCACAGACCTCAGGATTTTCACATTTATTAATCAGAGTATATAATGTATGTGTTTGTATAGAGTATTCGGTACATAATTCTTCACTCCAGATAATTTTCAATCTCAAAAGATACACACATGCATACTGTACCCTATTATAAAGCAAAAATCGAACATTTTCTGCTTTGACATCACAGTTGTTTCTGAATCTAAAGCTGACATGTACGATACATAATTCACCTTAAGAACTGTTTTCATCAACTGATGGGTTGTCTTTACGATGTGCTTATCAGTGTTCTGTTTAGTGTTAGTATCTAGACAAGGAGTTGGCAGCAAAGTTGCTGCTTCACTAATTACATTCTTTTCTGAAAGTTCACCCTGCCTGGGTGTCCAGGTAATTGCAATTAAGTCAGGAATCTGGTAATTAGAAATTCAAGTGCCCTGCCAGGAATAATACACATCCTCTTGATGTGCTGCCCACAAGACCTAATTCACTTGGAAAAGACAGACGCTGATGTGAAGTGGCGGTGTAGATGTTGATTAAGCCACAAGCACTGAAACAAATTTCTCCCCTCATTGTTCGCCCTAAAACCAAATGCATTATATTATCTCATTTAAACTCCTACAAATCATTTGGTGGATATGGAAATGCACAGGCAAAAGCACAATCACTAATATCCAAAAAGGTTGCTTTTTTCCTCACAAAATCTTTCCAAGACAGGGAGGGGACTTCAAGGCCATCAGGTCTAGCCAGGCAGCAGAGTGGGGGTATGAAGAAAAGTTAGGGTCACTTGTATCTTGCTAATCATTAGGTCCCCAGGCTTTCCACAGGGCCTAGCCCACTGAAAGTAATAATTGTTGACTGAACAAGTCTTAGAACCTGTTAACACTCTAATCCCAGAAAACTTTTTGTAACATAGAATAAACATTTCTTTCACTTACCAATGTGACTTATTTCCATTAAATGAATTAGATTCTGTCTTCAATCAAATCTCATATGTTACAGTGTACTACTGAATATTTACAAACAAATTCATTAAATAATGAAGGCTTTAGGAAGGAGAGCAAAAACAAATGCATAACTTTTAAACTATCTCTTTAAAAAGCAGTGACTTAGTTTGGCTGATTCTTTTATCTAAACCATTTTCTAGCTAATGGAGTAATTTCACCAATTTCTTTTATATTGGATACCACATAAATCTATTATATAACAGCTACTATAAATGATAATGTAAAACTTTCATTTATACAATTTACTATTTTCCAAGAACTCACATTTTCTTATTTGATTCTAAAAAGCTAAAAATATACAACTAATCAATATCTTTTTAAAATTTAGTCTTTCTTACGCCAAGAGATACTGTTGACACATAACTTTTTTTTTTTTTTTAACGCAAAACCATGTTTCTAAGCTGCAGCGCCTTTGGTTATAGCTCATTATGTTCAAACATGATGAGACATCCAGGCCAGGTGTCTAGGACCCTGCGACCTCTTTCCCACAAAAGTCACCAGCCCAGTCAAAGCACCTCCTCACACCTGCCTGTCTGATGCTCCTCTCCTGTTCCATGGCACTAAGTCTACTGTCCTTCAAAGCCGTATCACCCCAGATCACACTGCACTTCCTCCTTATGGAGTCTTGTGTCACAGTAACCATTGCACACTTGTCATGTGCTACATGGCCCCATTTCTTCAACTGCACTGGAAACTCAACGAGGGCTGGAACCACGTCTCACTCATCCTGGTGTCCTCACGACCCAGCACAGGGCGGCTGAGACAAGAATGTGTGTGCAATAGCTGTCTGCTCTCAGATCACAAGGCCTGCTCCTATCAAACACCACCACACCATCAAAAAGGGTGGCCTTCAGAGTGGCAGGAAATAAACAGCCTAGCGCAGGGATCACGATAAAGTAGTCTCTAAGAGATAGTTGCAGATAATACCTTAGAAAAAAGCCTGCTGTCATTCAGGCAGGCGTCTGAGCATATCTTAACTTCCTAACCCTACTGGAAGCACAGTGAGGGTTAGGGTAGAGAAAGCCATGGGATCAGATGGGACAGTGACATTGCCGCTTTAGCTTGCATGTAGGTAGGTGCTTGTCCTGCCATTCTACGCCACTGCTTTTCTTAAATGTGGTATAGTTCATCTTGTAGTCACACATTCCCCCCGAAAGTATGAAACCGTAAAATACTCCATTAAACTTCAAAAATTCTACAAAAGAAACAAATTAGTAATTTTCATGCCAACATCAGTAATTCCTCTGTAATTAAAAAAAGTATCCCATCCCGGTTATGGAACATATTGTTGTTATCAACAACCTTTCTAAAATTAATGTTTCTAAACTTTCATTTGATTCTAGAATCAAGTGTGGTAAATATTTATTACGTTTTTAAATTAAAATATTTGTCTATTTTCAAAATGTGGGGAAATTAAAAACATCACGAGGTTTGCTTCACATCTGCCTATTTAAGTTGTTGGCTCAACGGAATTCCTCCACAAAAGGACTCAAAACAAGTACACAGAAATCCTATGTAAAATACATTATTTCTTCTCCAAGTAATTCTGAAAGAATCGGTGTTGGCAAAGATAAATTCAAAATACTGTTATGTGGGTGCATAATTTTAAGAAGTAAAATTGAGTTAAAAAAAAGACAAAAGATAGTTTGGATTTTTTATACACCATATTATATCTGAGGTTAATCCACAGAAATTGTTATATATATATATATATATATATATATATATATACATATACATATATAATTTCTTTTTTTAAGTTTATTGGGGTGACAATTGTTAGTAAAATTACATAGATTTCAGGTGTACAATTCTGTATTACATCATCTATAAATCCCATTGTGTGTTCACCACCCAGAGTCAGTTCTCCTTCCATCACCATATATTTGATCCCCCTGACCCTCATCTCCCACCCCCTATAATTTCTTTAAAAATTGATAGAAAACTGAATTTCATAAGCACAGTTTCTCTTGATATATTCCAAAAATAGTCAAATTTCAATCTCAAAATGATGATTTTAAAAACTGTTAAGAAATTTTTTTTTTTCTTAGCACTTCAAGTCTATAAAACTAACCAGAATTGCCGGAAACTTCATTTTCTATAATTGGCATGCCTGTGAAGATTCCTGAGCTCTTAACCAAACATATCTAGAAGAAGGAAGAAGAAACTGAGATTATGAAACCGTCTCGAGAAGCCCGGGAAGCAGCAACACGGAGCATTCTCCAGCTCCCAGAATGGAACGGACGGCACAGGACGTCTCGTGAGCAATTCCTTCTCCTGCACTAGAGCAAAGCCTCAAGAGCTATGTCACAACATGAGATATAAAACTGCTGTCACGATGGACAGCTGTGCTACAGGTGCTCATCATTTATTTTCAATGTTGTCAGCCAAATACATTCTATTATATCCCACTTTCATTTTTCCAGACTGCTTTTCTATCTTTTTTTTTTTAAAGAAAAAGTTAAGGACACTTTTAATTCATGTAGAGAAAACCTTTTCATCCCTAAAATCTGACAGCAAATGTGAATCAAACGCTGGGAGGCAGAATTCTAAGATGGCCCCCAGGGTTCTCTGGTCTATGCACTCGGCATTATTCCCTCTCCTTGAGTTAAGACTGTGAATGCGACAAATAACACTCCTGCAATTATGTTATATTACAGGGCAGGAGATTGTGAAGATGTAATTAAGGTCTCCAAGCACTGATTTTGAATTAGTAAAAGATTGTCTGGGTGGGCCTGACCTAATCAGGTCACCCCTTAGGAGAGGTCTGAAGCCAATCTCCTGCCAGCACAGTGTTGTGGAGAGGGCTATGTGGCAGGGAATAGCCATGGGTGATGTCCAGCAAGAAAGTGAAATTCTCAGAACTAGAGTCACAAAAAGGTGAATTCTGCCAGCAACCACTGAGCTTCGAAGAGGACACAGCAGTGTGGCAGGAGCTTGTTGAGACCACAGCCCCAACGATACCTGGGTCTCAATCTTGTGAGACACTCAGCAGAGGATCCCGTGACTGGACAGCTGACCCAAGGAAACTGTGAGATAATGAAGAGGTGTGGTTTTAAGGTTCTAAATTTGTGGCAAATTTGTTATTCAGCAGTAGAAAAGGAACACATTAGCAACCTCCATTTCCTTTCAAATCTAACCAGAGGGCATCTGTAAGATTCTTGACTTTTCCTTTTTTCAAATGTTAGTTTTCTGTCTTTATCAAGAGTATTATAATTAAATTTAAGAAAGACAAAAAGACTGCAAGGAGATACTACAGTGAACACTAAGGCTTGAAATTAAAGGTAATTATTTACATTTATGTTTTCTTCTTAAAGCAAAATAATCGAGCAGCTGTTCCCTAGGGTACTTTGTGCAAGTTCTACAGGTGAATTTACATGACAAAGACACAAACAAAAAACAGTACTTTACCAAAACCGTAAAATAAGATACGTAAACTAATGATTATTCTCTAGTATATTGATTAATGACCCATATCTTTTCTAGTGGCACATTATTAGTAGTTACTTGTTATTTCTTAAGGAAATGAACCAGTTGTAAAGAAGACAGCAGAGGGAAGGCAGTATAAATGGTCTCCATGTCCAGAAACGCGCCGACCTGCCCTGGATGCACTCCCAAAGCCCTGGGTCACCTCCCCACACCTGCTGCAGGTGGGTGTGGAGGAGGCAGCTCTCTGGGGAATCCTCCTGCTCCTGCTCCTGCCAGGTGAGGTACATGCTCCCCAACAGCTCACTGTGTTTCCTTCTAGGCACATTTATGCTACACATTGCTCCAGTTTTAAAACCGAATAAAATATGGAACCAAGTGATGTACAAATGTGAAAGGAGGGGTGTTGGAAAAAACCCTCCTACACAAAAGATGACTGAACTGCTAAAACATCACTCAGCATTGGGTGTGGCTGTCTGTGGTAACTGTAAAAGATGGCTGGAGAGGGATGTACATGGAAATGTACACTTGTATGTTTTGTGTTCAAATAAAATGTATAACGTATGTACCCTTTTTAAATGATTTGTTTGAACCACTTAACCACCCACACCTGCATCTAGTATGAGTGCCATCTAGTAAGCAGCCAATTATACTGAGAGAAAGCGATCAGCTCCAACAAAACTTATTTGAGTAGCAGAGTGTAGCCTCTGTCTGCGGTTGACACCCATTCCAACAGGCATGCTTTGTTCTAGACAGATCCATTACCATTCAATAAGCTGGTTGGAAGCTATTCCCTGATAAATTCAGCTATCCTGGAGAGTCACACGGGCTCTGAGAAGCTGGACTGTAGGGAGATAATTCAACAATGTATGAGGGTCATTTTCTTCATTTTCAAAATTACAACTTCTGTTATTCAACCTGTATTCTCACTGCTTCTGCTACAAGACCAAACAGCACAGCTGGGGACAACACTTTCCCACATCATTATGTGGTAAAGTATGATGTGGCTGAAAGCTGACAATGTGTGCAAGGCCTCAAACTTCAGTTTGTAACAGTCCATTTCTGCAAACTACTGTTCTGACTGAATTTTCAAAATAATTACCTATTAGATACACAAAATCAAAACAAAAGCATGACATTAGCATCAAATCATATCAATAACTATGCAGAGAGCCACAGAGTACACTTTTGTGAAATACACATACAAGATTATATATGGCTGTGACAAAAGGAAACAATATGAAACAAAAAATACCACCCTTTCCTTAATTTTCCCCCCATAAAAATACCAATAACTAAGTGTGTGGCATATAAGGACTGTACCACCGATGCCTTAGATCCTGTCACTCAAGAATTGTCTGTACACTCTCTCCCCAATTATATTATTATATTCTCCCAGTATTATAAATATTCATTCTTTTCCTTGCCTTCCTCTGTCTGCATTAATTGATAGATACACAGGCACAGGGAATCTAGATACCTCTAAGCCAACACTCAAAAGATACAAAGCATGAAATCCAGAATTGTTGCGTATTACATTTCCGTATAAACTAAAATTCAGTACAAGAGATAACAAATCACAAATACTGTCACCTCAAATAAAAACAATTCCTTTAACAATTCTTTTTCTTAATATGAGAATCTGTTGTATATTCTCTTTCCGATTAGTATTGACTGAACTCCAAACTGCATTTTTCATTAATATTTAAACTGATAAAGCAAGCTACCTGGATCTAGTTTCGTTGTGCTCATTTCTAGCTGCTGCTTCAGTTTAAGGCACATTTTCCTTTATTTCACTTTTCCACAAGCCATAAAAAAACTCATTTCTAATTCATCCGTTCGTTCAGCTTAACCTCTCTTCTCAGCAATTAAAGCGCTATGCGCATCCCTCATCTATCACACAGCCAGCTAAATAATGCACCGCGTCCCCCGCTCATCTTTTATCATCCCAAATGACAGGTATTAGCATATCTCCCCAGTCAATTACAGTGCAGCAGAATAATCACAGCATAATTGGGCGAAAGCCACTCTAATCACCAACCCTGCAAACTCGCAGAATAAAAACTGAGTGGCAGTTCAGACAGGCCTTGCTCTTGTCCATGACTCCAGCCAACAAGCCTGGCAGATCTCCATTTCCTTCCTTTTCAAACTTATCCTTTTATGGAGGTCAACTTACCCATTCGTTCCATGTTAAAAAAGAAAAAAAGAAAAGAAAAATATACATACATGTACATGGGTGGGAACTATTTACAACACGCATATACATGTTTCACTAATACCTGTGTTTCTAGATGTTTGCACTTACTATTAAATAGCACATAATGAAAAATTCCACTGTTCAGAAAACAAAAAGGCATTTCATGAATCCCTTGTTACTAGAAGTTCTATTTCATGGCTCATTTTAAGGTAAAACAAAATATTAAACTTTTTATAAAGGTTACTCATTTACTATCAAAACTGAAGCCCTTCAAATGTCTACAGGATGAAGATATCTTCTGTATCATAAAGATCAGGATTCCTCTACTTCTTTCAACATTATTCATTTATTACAGGAAATATATTTTTAATGGAATATCTGTTGTTATTCTTATACTGCAGTAGCATACAATATATATTTTTAAATTATGGTGATATTAAGTACAGGTTAACATGTAACAGAAGCTTATACTTTTGTAAGGGATTAAAAAACAATAAGACAAAATAGGAATATAATGTGAAAAACTTAAACGAAGAAATTCCAAACTTAAGATACAATAATTTTTTTTTTTTAAATTCTGAGAAAGGTAAGGAAATTTGTTTGAAATTACTTTTAGAATACTTTTTATGAGTTTATTGACTTTACCATATTTAATGTGTAATGCCCTATGTAGGCCTATATCCAATTCTCATTTAATAGTATGTATTCATTTAATACTCCGTTCTTCACCTTCGCCTCCTCAACGACACAAAAGATCATTCTGAAGTGCAAATTTAATTTGGGGAAGAGTGGAGTGAGGTTAAGAGGAATTTCTTACAAAAACATGTAAGATTTCTTACGAAGCAGACAAATAAGTGCTTTAAACTGTCATGTGTAAGTACAAGAAAATGAAATTTTCCGTAGGATTTCATTTATTCTATCTCGATCACGTGCAGCATGAGTCATACTGTTCCCTGTACTTCCTTCTCCTTCCACACGTTTGTCACTCCTTTTCCAGAGGAAGTCCTCTGGCCTGGAGACAGAAGGCTTCTCCCGCTCAGCCAGAGGAAGCGTCACCACAGCTGGGCAAAGTGAACAGCAAGTCTCGGTGACCTGGCAGGCACACTGCGACACACAACGGCTGCACGGCCGCTTTGGCTATGCCAAATGAATAAATTACATGGCAAAACCCTCTGCTTCGTGATTCAGTAGCAGCCACGAAACCAAGGAAAGTATAAAAATATGCCATTATTGCAACAAAGCAAAGAAGATATGACATTCATTATTTTTATTATTTAGAATTTTGTGAAAATTTCAACCACAACTCTGTCGGACAATTCAGTCCTTCAATAAACACAAAGACTCTAAGGCAATTATACAACATCAAAAAGCCAACTGTCAAAAGACCAGAGAAAAAGCAAAATTTAGACTCAACAAATAGTGTCCCAGACTTTTTCTTGCTTCCAAATCCTGTTATTTTAAAATTACAATATGAAATGTTTTATTTGCATTATTACTTCAGGAACTCTGCATGTATTTTTCTTGGCATATCTTTGCAAATGTACCCACAGGATACATTACTTCAGTTGTAAAATGTTAATTTTATTGCTTATTGGGGAATATCTGCTACAAGTATTTATCAGTGATACATCTGGTATGCAAGTATTAATTCAACAGGTTTTTCTTTTCAGATCTCATTTATAAAAATCATCTCCTAATGTATTCTTTAATTCATATAAATGTTCTAGTTGGCTTTAAGCATCTTGCAACATATTGGCTCTTTCAACACTAGTCAGTTTGACATTCTCAACTGACTTGCAAAAATTGACATGGCTTGGGCAAAAGCCAGATTTCAGGCAGTAGGAGGGGAGGAGGAGGGTTTTCACCATCTGAAGAAACAAAACTGGCTTCAAAATCTGGCATTGGAGAGAACCTAAACCACACGCAATGAGAAGCATCCTTCATCCTCCCTGGAATAATTTCCTTGCTCCTTCCCAACAACTCTTAAGCAGCGTGATGTTTATTAATACGGTTGCAGTAACTCTGTGCTAAGGCATTTTATAGGCGAGCCCAGAAACATGCCGCTAATTATTTGTGCACATCCCAAATGAACAGGTGTTTGAGGGAGGGGATAAGAAGAATATATGCATTTTTATTATTACCAGAAAATTAAGTCCTTGAAAAATAGTGCCAAAATAATGTCCTCAGGAAAAAATGGGGGTCAGTCAAACTCCAGAATATACCAGTAAATAAGCTTTCTTTCAGCATAATTCCTCCTTCCCTTAAAAAGATCATTTGAGATCCACAGCACCTGAGGCCGTGTTTAATTCCTAACATCTTTTTCTACAAAAGAAAACAATATAAGTCTGACAAAAGAAGGCATGAATTGTACTGTATTATGCTCCCCTCCACTCACTTGGCTATATAATTTGGGCAAACATTTCAGGACAAAAATGCACTTACTAGATCTAGCGAGCAACGCCATGCAGTCAGGAAATCCATCTAAAAAGTCTGCCATCCACTATTACCTGACAAAGCATTTGGTCTAGAAGAAACGGAGCTCCTACCACACTAAGAACCACTTGGTCATGATAAAGTATTTCTGACTTTTCATATAATGTCCTGGAAAAATCATTTTTATAGGGGTACGTGGCTTACTGGGCACTTTCATGCCAGTTACCCTCCACAAACACCTTGTGATCACCTAACACTTCAAACTGCACACATACACATTCCAATTGGGATAAACAGCTTTTAAAGAAAAATAGTGTTTTCACTACCGAATATAGATCTAAAATGATGTAGGAGAGCCCAAATACAATGAATTGAACCACATGGAATTTCCAGCATCAGACCATTTGGGGCTGTAAAAATCACAATTCTGTAAATTCACTCTAACGCCTGGCTCCAGTGCTGGGAGGACTAACGACTGGCACTGCTATAGTTCTGTAGAAAGGGCACCTGTCTGGGGTGCAGACACTTGGATATTTATTCTGCTTTGCCACTAAATTGGGCCTAACATAAGTCACATTACCTCCCTTAACCTTCATCATTGTGAAGAAAGAAATTGAAATTAATATGTTGGGTTACTTTTCCTCTTTGAGAAAAATGATTAACAAAAAACTGACCCATGAATCAAAGGGTCTAGAATTAGTCCCAGCAACTCTAAAGGAAATTAGTAAAGGAGACTAAAAATGGTAGAAAATAAAATTCCCATACATTGTCTCTCTTTTGAAAAATTTTGCCTGTCTTTATTTCATGGAAAAACTTGTTTGTGGACAAAAATATTTATACTTTTTCCAAGATGATGAGAATAGCTTAGACTAGTAAACACTAGCAGGAAGAAATCAGAAACATAAATAAGGATAGAATTGAAGGTTTGACCTAATAAATCTATGAAAACCTGTAGCATCTGAGGGCTGCAAACAACCTTAATGATAACAAGAAATCAATTTCCCAACCTTGTATTAGGACTTAAAGTAAATAGGTCTGGTCACTTCCAGTCAAGCCGTCCTAATTACAAAAGAGCAGGAGAGAATTGCTGTTCCATATTTAATCCAAATTCAGAAATTAGGGAAGACCCCAACCACTCCCCAGTAACACTTCCTCACAGCATTCGAGACCTCTCACCAGTAATTCGGCGTCTCTTTCTCTCTTCATGGCATATGCTTTGTGCCTTCACAGTCTCTGTCTTTTCTAAATTTTATATTCATGTATTCTCTAAAGACACAGTTGAAAAAGAAGCTAAAGTAGCCTTTAAAAAGATAATTAAACATGACAAGCAAAACGGCATCAAAATATTACCGGGGAATATAAATAAAACATTCCCCCCAAATCTTTCCTAAATAAGAATAAAGCAGATTTGTTTTAAAGTCAAACATGTAAGTGTTTGAACCACCAGCAGATGGCAGAAGGAGAGACTGGGAAATTCTCTAACAAAAGAAGAAAACTCAACATGGATTCCCAACCACGACTTGAGAACTGCTGTGGATTTTTTTTCTCCTCAAATCTTTATTTCACAGAAAAACAGAAAATTATTTTGCTTTATCAATATACAGTCTATAATTTTAACTGCAATTCAATCACTGAAACAGTAAAGAATAACCTTAGTTTTCTACTTCTCTAAGGATTTCTAATAGATTTTCATTAATAAAAAATTTTAATGCAAACATAAATCCTTTATACTATAAAAAGTAATATGAGTTGATAAGATTATGTACTTGAAAAAGAAAATGTTTGCTGGTTTCATTTCAATGACATTGTTACCTTAAATATAGTTTCACGTAAGTTATATTCACACCCACTTAGAGTTTAGACAAATAAATTCACTAGAACACACATCCTGGTAAGGGGAGTTGAGAAAAACCAGAGTTAATGTAGCTTTACGAGAAAAAAAAAAAAAGTTTCTCAAAAGAAGATGAATCCATGCTTTCACTGATAAAAGGAAAAATATTTTAACAGGTAGAATCTTAGTATGCAAGACTAAACATTCTAAATTTGAAATACTATATTATAGCCCCCAGATAAATCAATGAATGAATGAACCATTACAAGACCCCGCCAGAAAGACCCCTAATTTCATGAGCCTGTTTAAAACCTTTCAACTCTCAAAATCCAATGAGACATGCCAACTCTGTGTATTTTTTATTTTTACTGAACAGAACATCTCTTCTGTTTTGTATTACTTTACTAGAACAGCAAATTCCTTGTTCTCGTGTATCTGCTTTAATCCTCACGTTTTTCTATCAATTGAAAAAATAGGCTGTTCTAATTGTGAGATGTATTACAGTGTTTCCCCGAAAATAAGACCTAGTTGGACAATCAGCTCTAATGCATATTTTGGAGCAAAAATTGATATAAGACCTGGTATTATATTACAATGTTATGTTATATTATGTTTTATATATTATATTATATTATATTATATTATATTATATTATATTACATTACATTACATTACATTATATTCCCGGGGGGAAACACGGTATATTAAAATGTCTTGTGTCATATGAACACTTGGAATCTCTACTTTCTAGGCCAGCTCTGGCCAAGTTCTATTGGAAGTGTCCTATACATACCCTGTGCCTCCATGGTAGCCGCTAGCAGCGAATGATAGACATGAAATCAATGACTTCACCTGCACAACTTGGTTAACAAAGATACTTAACAGTGAGATTAATTGGGCCCAACTGGTTGTCGGTGTCAACCAGAACCATTCAACTACCCAACAAGCATTAACAATGAATGTCTTCCTTCAGCTGGGTTCTGCAGAGCTACAACATAAAATGCCAGGCTAATACATTACCCTAGACAACAGGACATCAGGGAGAAAATCCCAGAATAGGAAAAAACGCAGTAGTAATATGTTATCACAGGTTTTTTGCTCTTAGTAACCACAATTGTTACACCATCTATAGAACTCTAACCAGCAATACTTATTTACTGTGGACCAAGTCAAGTCAACATGGATATAAAAAGATGAGACATGGAGTCCCTAAATGCAAATCTTGCTGGGGGGAGAAACATGCCACATAATGGAGCTGGGCCAGGCCGTATCATGCTGTTTTCCATATACAAAAGAAAAGAGAAACAAGTTGGCAGAAGAGAAATCCCAAATAAGTTGCAAAGCAGCAGGTGCGCTGCATGAACTCAGAGAATGAGCGCGCAGATGTCTGCCATACTGAGGCAAGACATCACGGAGGACGAGGGGTGTGAACTGAGTGTGGAGCGTGGGGTGAACCTGAAATGCAACAAGAGGCCGGGGAAGCGTTTCCAGGAGAGGTCAGGCTCAGAAGGGGGTTAAGGGCTCAGTACAGTTATGAGACTGTGCTCATTGGGGGTGAGAGGACCAGTAGGAATTTTGATGTTATTTTTCACTAAGGTATTTATTCAACCGAGATATGGATAAAAAGTTATACATAAGAGTAAACAAATTTAGTACTTGCTTTAAAACCTTATTTTTAGATATTTTAAGCTTAAACTTTTCTCTAAAATAACAATAAATTTTAGGTGCCTAAACCAAATACTAAACATTATTGCCAAAGAGGATAAAAAGTAATATTAAATATTAAGAGGAAATATTAAATATTTTAATTTAAATGTTAAGAGGAAAAATAATGAGACTAAAGTCCTTAAGTCTAGTCCCACCTCTGCTGGTAATGAGCTACGACCTTGAGAACCAAGGCTCCTTTGGCCTTCAAGCTCCCTCATCTCTGACATGGAGGAAGGCTAGACCAAAGGATCCTGAAGATTTCTTGCAGGGATGAAATTTTAGGACTCTAGGGAAATGTAGTTTCAGGAAAAGGCAGAAAGAGGAAAAATGTAGGAGGGAAGAAACAAAATATATAATGGGTCCTGCAACAGGGTTTTGAAGGAAAGGCCTCACTAAGTTTAATGTGCTGTCCTAGGATTCGGTTTAAAAGATGGGGGTGGAGGGGCCAGGGGTGCACTCTCCTTCCAGGCGAATTTACCTGTTTATAAGGCCTATACCTACCAACTGACTGTGAGCAACGTAAGGGCAGGAGCTGGGATTTAACTTGGTTGTGACTGGAACACAGGGATTCAATAAATATTTAAAGCAGGGATGACTAAATTATAAACCCCAAACAACACTCTGATGATATTCAGCAGCTGTATTTAAGCGCCCCCAAACTAGCTGGGGGATGTGGAATTTCAGTAAATCCTGTTCCACGGCTAATTCAAAGTTAAAAGTCAATTACTACTAAACGAAACTCTTGGTTTCTTGTACTATTTCTCATATTCTCCACAACAAAGAAAGAAGATAAAGAAAATGCTACCATGGCCTAATCTTTTTTTTTTCTTTTCTTTCTCCCCCCCCCCCCCGCCCCCACCGGTTCAAGGCGTTGTTTCTCAGTCTAGTCGTGTAGGACACAGCTCCCTGGCCCATGCTGGTGTTATGAGCCTTGTGCTCCCCCGGCTGAGGCAGCCCCTCGCCGGTCACCGGTCGGTCGCTCACAGCAGCTCATGGCAGCTCTCGCCGGCTGCCGGGCACTCATGCTGACTGCCAGCCACTCACACTGGCCACCAGTCACTCCTGGCAGCCCACAGCAGCCCATGGCAGCACAGTGCCAGGGAGTTCACAATCTTAGCTACAGAGGACACAGCTCACTGGCCCTAGTGGGAATCGAACCGGCGACCTCGACGTTAGGAGCACAGCACTCCACCCACCTGAGCCACCGGGCCGGCTTGTGTCTAATCTTAATAGAAGGGAAATCCTAAACTCCGGAAGATTTCAGAACCTCAACGTTTGATAAACAAGGCCTGTCGAGCCTTCCAATCCACCTAGGGGAGCTGGTGAAACCTACACAATAAGCTACATCAGACTACACACCTTGAGTCCAAAGGCGGTATCCTCCGAGGTCAAGCCTTCAACCTGAAATCATAAGGAAAAAAATGATTTAGGCACTATCAGAGAGCTCCTTTGAGTCTAGCCACAGACACCAGAGCACAGGCATGGCCTGGAACTAAGAGTTCTGAGAAAACTGGCATTCAATTCACGTTAGGTGTCGAGAGAGAGAGATCTGAGAGTCTCTTCAAGAGCAGGGTACAAATCCGGGTCCCTGTTCCGGATTCTAGCTTTATGACTGGGCAAACTTCTATCAAATTAACACATTTGCCATCATGCTGAAGTAGTGGTGTAAGATCCTTAAAATGATCCAGAAAGTTAGGAGAATCATCCTTCTCATTTAGATCAGAAGGTGTTGCATATACATTTTGATCTTTCGCTGACAGACAGCGAAGGGAAAGTTATGCTTCGTAAAGCAGTTTCATCACACTTGTGAAGGAGCTAGTCATTTCTTGTCCTGCTCACATCACAGTGGGTAGTCCTCAGCCTCTGGAATGTTGCAGAGCAAGAGTTCCTGAAAGCAATACTCAGGGAAAGGCAGACAGCGTCTAAGCAATAAGTTGTGAAATGATGGCAAAACTTCAAAATTGCCTGTCAGTCTCATGCATTAGAAGACAGCTCATTAACATGACTTTTTAAAGCTACACAGAACGAGACGTGTATTGATAATTACTATTTTTTAAACATAATTATTCAGTCTGGTATAAAGCTTTTAACTGACTAGTACAAAATGGCTATATGATGGAAAAGAACAAGGAAAGAAGGCAACAGAACAAATACGAATATTTTTTGAGTGTCTGGGGAAGACAGTGGGGGTGGGGCAGTAACAGACTAGCTGGCTTCACTGTTAGTTTTAAAGCTTTTAAAATCAGGCATTTGTAGTAGGTGTTTTAGGTAGAAAGCGCACAGGCCTATCCAATGTATCTTGGTGTGACACAATTGGACTCTTCTCTTGGGAGAAGGAACTACAGAAAGGAAGATCATTTCAGTAAGACTACCATCCAGTATGAAAGTAAAGGGGTGAAAAAACAAATAAGGAACAAATTATATTCTCAACTGCTTTACAGAAAGTGAGGCTCACCCACCACCTGGTTCCTGACAGAGCTGCCTGGCGCACAGCACAGGAGAAACGCATGAGTAAGCACTGAGACAACGAGCAGCCTCACTGGGATGAAAACCATATGCTGCTGATACCAAATGTGACTTTAGGCTAAAAGTGAAATGTCAATCAACTCTAGCACAAAATCATTGTAAAATTCACTGACAGCATTTCTGTTGATACTTTGTTTTCCAAAGCTAATTGTCAGATTTAGAAACAAGATCTTATTATAGACTTTTTAAGAGAAAAAAAACACAACAGTTACTTGCAATTTAAATGTGTGTGAATTTCCTCAAGTCCTGCCTTTCACAACACTAGGTTATTAACCTCCAATATCCTACGTTACAGTCTTTAATCAACATTGCAGGTTTTAGTTCATGGGAAAGCACAAACAACAACTTCCCTGAATCTTAACTACTATGACCACTGTGACATTTACACCTGAATTACACACACAGACCATATCTGCACACCTCAGTGTTAGGTACATTCATTCTTGATGTGATATTTTAATACACATACAGGTATTTTAAAAATGTAACTTTAAATCTGCAAAACCATCTCCACAGTGAGTTCTGCATTCACTTAATGTATTGTAAAAAGATAAAGTAGCACGAAAATTCAATAGCAAGTAGAAATCTGTTTAAAGATACAGCTTTACTGACTTAACAGCTTGAGATGACATCACACCAAGCTTCCCAGAGGAATATGGGGACTTCCCAGGTGGCCATGGCAGTGGCTAAAGACAAAAACAGACCTTGGCAGAGGACGGAGGTGAATTTCAAAAGGTCACCCTCACCTCCACCCCAGATTCTATCTCCAGCAGGGCTCGAAGAGGTGTTTTGAAATTCTTAAGTATTAATCAACTGAATTAAAGTTAACTTAAAAAAATTATGTTTTGTTCAAAAGCACTATGGTTTAAATACATATGCACTCTAGTTCAGTATCCTTTATATTTTGTTTCTGTAAAATTTTAATCTCGATACCTACAGAAAAACAGCTGATTTTACAAACATGAAGTTAACCTCAATTTAATAAAAACGAAAGATCAATGTCACAGAAAGGTTTTCATGTTGGATCTCAGAGCATTTTTACCTAAGTTGGAAGGAATCCCCCTCTAGTGGGAGTAAGGGAGTATTTCAACCTTCACACATAATTTACAGGTAGTAGTCATTCAACTTAACTATCAACAGAAATGTTAGGCTTTTGTTCATTTTGCCCTAAATTTGAATCTTTAAAAAAAAAAGAAAAACAATAAGTATTTTATATTTCACAAGCCAAAAACACCTGTAATTCCTATATACAAATTAGAAGTTGATTTGTATTTACCTGATAGGATTTTAGTTATTAGTCAACCAACACCATCAAATTTGATTTGGCTATAAAGTAGTCACAATTTTAAGTTATAACAAAAAATGTACAACTGGAAAAAATCAGTACATTCTCAGTGGAAAGATGTACTAACACGGTGGGAGGGCAGAATGCTGCCAGGGCGCATTTACCTGAGCCATCACCAAGCCTTTCTGGATATTTACTACCTGCAATGGATGCCCTGTGCTTAGCGCTGTAAGAGAGAAAAGTGATGCGTTTCACTGAGGTATTGACACCTAGGTGAACTGTACCTAAACATTCATTTAGAAAATGAATTCAAATTCAGAAATGAGCGGAGGAGAGTATTAACGGTGTTGTCTGTTCTTTTTAAACTTCAGTTTGGGGAGATTTAAAACTGACAGTTTTATAAAATCATCAAGAAAAAAGATCAGGGGCGGCCGGATGGCTCAGTTTGTTAGAGCACGAGCTCTTAACAACAAGGTTGCTGGTTCAGTGCCCACATGGGATGGTGGGCTGCACCCCACCCTGCAACGAAAGATTGAAAACAGCAACTACACTTGGAGCTGAGCTGCGCCCTCCACAACTAGATTGAAGGACAACGACCTGGACCTGATGGGCCCTGGAGAAACACACTGTTCCCCAAAATTCCCCAATAAAATAAAATAAAAACACAAAAACCAAAAACCAAAACCCTGCGTTTGGACTCTAAGAAGAAAAAGGAAAAAAGGTCACAGGTTTTATGAAACATAAAATTCAGACATAATAAACAATGTTCTCCTTCTCCACACAAACAAAGATAACTGATACCCTGATGAGAGGCAAACCTGACCTCAGCGGTGAGAGGACTTGTCAGGGGTCCTGAGGTATAAGGTGTGAGATGTGTATGTAGGCTAACAAAGCAGAGACTTCCTAAGTCCAACATAAGGACTTAGGAAGTTTCCAGCAAATCACACTTGCTTCAAATGATGCTACAGTCAACACTTTATCACACAAATACTGAAAAGAATTCCATTTGTAGAAAACTTCTAAAATCACTGTAAAATTTCAATCCAAGTAGTTCAACAACAGCTAAGCAATTCACAGTTCTTCCACTCCACTCAAGAACAAAACCCATCATTTGGCTTCTCTCTCTCTCAATTACTCTAATAAGCCCTACCTTGGCCAAAAATAAAACAAACCACTTTAATTTCCAATCATTCCATTAAGAAAATCGGGGAAATGTGAATTAATGCATTTGGAAGTAAAACTGGTTGTACATTTTTCTTTTTTGAATCACTTTCAAAGTCCTTTTTATTTTTACCTCTAAAGCAGAGAATACTAATATCCAGCAGCAAAATTATGTCCCATTTTAATAAAAATTTTTTTTCTAATATCAGGATTATACTGTCACAAAAAGAAAAGTGAGAAATGACGATTTATCATCACATATAAATAATCTTATTCATAATTAAAGGAATGTAAATAAAACTCCCAACATTCTTATGTTTTTCTCACAACACCTTAGTAAAGATTAAAAATTTTGATGATTACAATGTTGAAAAAGGTGTGGGAAATCACTGAAACCATAGCCTTGCACTGATGATGAGAACTTACATTAAAACAAGTGCAAGTTGGCAGTACCCATCACAATGCACTCACACGATTCAGTGTTAACCCAAGTCCACTAATATTCAAGTGCAAAACTAAAAGATTTATAAAACTGTTTACCAGAGTTGTTTGTAACAGTAAAAAGCTGAAACCAAATGTCCATCAACCAAATGTCCATCAACAAGGGAGTGTTCAATAAATGATCGTACAGCCAAGCAATAGAATATTATGCTGCTGCTAACAAGGAGGTAAATCTCTGTGTGTGGATAAGGCGAGATTTCTATGCTATTACATTACATGAAAAGAATCAGAACAGTTACAGAGTAACCTAACATTGGTGTTTTAAGGAAAGTAGGGTAGGGTAGGTATACTTGTACTCAAATGTTTGATATACATAGACCACACTTCTGGAAAGATATTCAAGAAACAAATAAATGATTATCTCAAGGGGGGAAACATTTTTCATTGCATTTACAAAGTAAGAATTTTTTTGGCCAAGTGTATGTGTTTCTTGTTCAATTAAAAGTAATTAGTTAATAAAATAAGCCAACAATAACTTTAAAATATTGCTCAATGTCAACAGTAGTCATTGAAATGAAAGTAAACATCTTATCTTTCAAGGTGGTAAAGATAAAAAACGGAGTAGTCAATGCTTGTGTGTATAATCAGATTCCCAGACAGTTGGCCTGGGTATGTCAGTAAGAACAGCCCCAGAAAACAATTTCCCACTATACATCTGTAGCCCAAATATGTTCATGCCCATTTACTCAGTAATCAATTTGCTAGAGAAAGAAATCTTTGTGACTTAATTTGTCGTCAACTATTTCTACGCTAAGTATTTGTACTACATCATTATTTGAAATAACAGACAGATCAGAAAAATGTACAAAAATAGGGAATGGTTAAATAAAGTATGGTATATTTATATGCTAGATCATTACATAATCATACAAACTCAGTTTTCAGGAAATATTTTATAATATAGGAAAATGCTTATAACATTTCAAATTTTAAAAGTAGAATAAAAAACAGAAATTCAATATTATAAATATTCAAATCTGTTCATTTGTTTCCTCCATGCCTTCTAGAATAAGTGCCATTCTGGAAAGTGTCTTCCCCACTCCAGGATTTCTGAAATACCCATTCATGTTTTCTTTTAACACATTTGATTATACTATTTTTACATTTAAATATTTGATCCATCTATAACTTATTCTGAAATAACAAGAGAAGAGGTGACTCAGTTTTAATTTTCCATTTGAATAACTGTGATGCAGAATAATCCCTCACTTTCTCCGGTAACCAGAAATACCATGTCTTCACCATAATTAAACATTAAAATTATATAAATTTTGCCTCCAATTCCAGGTAGGGATGGAAAAGCAAAATTACCGTGAGGTATTCAACTCAACGGGAGATGGGAGTAAGAGGGAGGAGACTGAGAATAATCAACAAGAACCTGATGGAATTTGCAGTCACAACATTCGTCCACAAGCGAATTACTAAGAATTCAGATGCTCTCGGGAAAAACAGTTTTTGCCTAAATAATTCAAAAGGACTAAAATACTAGTTTCCTTACAAAAACTGCTGTGTCTGCTGTCTGCTTTGGTTGGGCCAAAAAGATCAATATAACAACTAGAAGCAATTCAATGAAGCACTTTCACCTACACTAAGGAGAAGCAGATTCTTAAATAAATTGCTCAAAACCATGTCCCAGTATTTGTGACAACTGAAATTTCAGGACAATCCCCTTCCCAGGTCTCTCCCCCTAGAGCTCACACTGAGATTCAAAGTTTTAATTATAGCAAGCAAGTTGTCTTGTCTTTTTATTATTATTGTTATTTCTTACTGCTAATATTACCATTATCCTACTTTGTTGTCCATTAAAAAAAATAAACGCTTAAAAAAAAACATGTGAAACCTTGCCAGCATTCTTCTCCTACTTACTAATTCTCCTCATTCTCCTTATTAGGACGTACACGCCACATGACAGCTCAAGGACACAGCTTGCTAAAACTGCTCAGCGTTTGGTCAGCTGGTAACAGAACACACAAGGATCTTCTCCGTTAAAGGCTACTGTGCAGAACAACCATTCTCTCAATGAATTTAAAATAACTACAAACTTGTCCCTCTATAAGGCACCAATAAATATTAGTAACAATGATAAATTTCATCTATACAACCAAAAAGCATTTCTGTTAATACCATGTATTTCATTTCAAGACAAACAATGGCTATGTGCTAATTACATACTTCACTACAGTGTTCTGCTCACATTATCTTCTATACTAGGATGTCGTTAGCTGTGTCTTCATATCCTAGGCTATTCGATTTAACACAAAGGTTGTCATCATTGTGGTCACACTCCTCTTTCTAATTATGTTCTCCAGCTGAGTGAGGATAGGCTGACTTAATGACGTGATTCAGAGAGAAGACACCTTGAGGGCAGAACAGTGTGCAAAAATAGCCACCACTCTGCAATATGACTTTATGGCCCCTTCCATCAAAAGATGGGAGTCCACTTCTCTGCTCCTTTCATCTGGGTTGGACATGTGATTCGCTTGGTCAGTAGAATGCAGCAACAGGAATCACGCTGTGCCACTTCCAAGTCTAAGGTTCAAGAGTCAATGCATACTTCTAATTATCCTCTTGAAAGTCAACTGGCCACCATGTGAACAAGCCCAGGCTAGTCGGAGGAAAAGAGACATATGGTTCTGTCACCACGTCACCTTACCCAAGAGCCAGTCAACTCCAAGAAGTCGAGCCACTTGGGTGAACAGAAGATTGAAAAAGGGAGGAGCCTAGCAGAAACCAGAACTACCCCTTCAGTCCCCAGCCAAACTGTCATACTGTAGGGCTGTGAGCTACATACATGGTGGTTGTTCTGAGCACTAAGTGATGGGTTGGTTTGTGGCATAGCAAAAGCTGACTGACACGTTGTACAGCTTTAAATAAAAGAACTGTAGATGTCCTACATTCACCTGCAGAGTTTACCTGCAGGCAAACACACTGATACTAAAGGCAGTTCTGAAAGCACTTATAGTAACTACACAGCCAAGTCCCTCCTCCATCTCCACCCCCTATTTGAAACTTTCCAAGACCATACAGTCTATCTCAGTTCTTTCCTATGGCCCACAGGAAGCTAGTGTGGCTCCTGCTTGCCTCACTGGTCCCTTCCTACTGTGTACAATGTTTCAGCTGCACTGGCTTTCTCTCTGTTCCTCAAAATGACTCACTCTCACCTCAGGACCTTTGCACTTGCTGTCCCATTCTCTTGGAACACTCTGCTACCACACTTCCCTATTACTGCTCTCTTCTCATCACTCACACCTCTGTTTAAAGGTTGCCTCCACACAGCCCCTCTCCCTCTCTTGTATTACTACCTGAAATTTGCTTGTTTATCCCTTTACTAAAATGTAAACTCCACAACAGCAGGGACCAGTCTCATTCACGGTTGTATGTTTCTTACCTAGAATAGTGCCTGGAATAGAGTAGGGGCTCAATAAATAACTGTTGAATGAATAAGTGTGCATGAATGAATGTTGAGGGCTGTTAACACCATAACATATAAATATATGTTTATTAACCCATTTGATACAGCTCATCATGCCACAGGTATAGATGTTACAAGGTGTAAAACACGCTCCACCTGTTGTAACCATGGAAGTCAAAGTCTTATGTACCATTTCGCTGATGACATGCACACATGCATTACATACAAGTGTTTTAAAAAAACAAAACCCAGTTTTGCTATATTTAATGGTGATATATATACATTGGATGCATTTGTCTCTCTAGCCAAGAGTAAAGTTTAAATTCCTTTAAAAAGATTAGGTTTTTTAAAGTTATGGCAATGGAGGAAGTATGTTGCTCAGATAGATCTTTTCTCCCTTTTTTTCTGAATTAAATAATAATGATTCTTTTAGAATGTACTGTACCAAGGAATGACTACAGTAAATATTTTATAAGGAACACATACGGTTCACAATCCTTCCAAAGTAAAGTTTTTAAAAGGCAATTTCAATGATTTGAGTTCTGTATCTCAGCTGCTTGACTGCAGCTCAGCAAGCAGATGTAAGAGGCCCCTTCACAGGCTGCAGGTGCTCGCTGTGCAGGACCCTGGTGGATGTACACTGCACAGAGCACCGCCAGCACTGAGAAGGCTAATCCCATGTCTTCTCGCTCACAGTACCACGCCTATTCCACAGATGGTCTCCTGGAGACAAAGTGGGAGAGGAGCCCTAGTGTAGGCCCGTCGGCTACACATTTGTCCATGTGGGGGCACTCAGAATGCCCTAAAGAAATCACATGTATGCAAGTTCATCATTTGTACACTGCCGGTGTTTATCAAGAAATATGGGGTATGGAACCATGAAAAATATAGACCAATATGTATGGATGGATTTAGGATTTCATTTGTTTTTTCTAACTCAATCATGTATATACAAATAATGTAAATTTGTAAACAAAACTTTTGAAAACAGATCAGACTTTTAATAAAAGCAACGCTTTCATATTTACCTTTAGCTCTTCCTGTAAGTCATATTTTATTAAAGAAAGTATATTATGGTAAAACACTAATTGTTCATTACATCATCACTTCTGTGTGATTGCTTTTTCTTTATTCAAGTTAACATCTGTTTCTTATTAACATTTTCTATACTTATTCATAAGTTCTAAGAGGTTGATGAAGGAAAATATAAAAGTTATAGAAGTCCACGCAGTTCAAAAGCTTAAAACTTTTGAATATTTGGTGGGTGGAATTTTACCTAAAGTTTATAAAAAGTAAGATAATACTATTATCTCATCTTCCATGGCGTCATACACATTGTAAGTTCTGTTATAATTCAATGTTATTTTAAGCAGTACTTCCCTCTATACCCAAGTATCTACTCATTCATATGTAAAATGATATACAAAGTTTATCAAATTTACTATATTTATACTATATTCACAAATTTACTATATTATACTCCAATTAATTCAAATGCTCTAGAAACATAAGCCAGTCATATAAACCTGGTTTTCTAATTTTAATTACATTCCATAAAGAGGAAAATTTCGTATTTTAAAAAGAACTGGAAAAATCTACTAAGGTAATAAAATTTGAAAATTTAGCTCAAGTACTATCTGGCCATATGTACTTAACCCCCTCTCCCAGTCCCACCCACCATTAAGGTCCGCTCAGAAAAGCAAACTGCAAATTGTTATACACCATTGACAGGCTGTGGAGACCCACAGGCAAAGGCTACGTAAAGTTATCACCGTCTAAGGGTAGAAGGTACAACAAAGATGACTTTAACTATTAGATGAGAAGGAAAAGGTGTTTTAAAACAGAAACATTTTTAGATCAACAAATTACACTTCTATTACTGCCCCCAAATGGCTGTTTGCACAGTATTAATTTGATTCCGAGCCATTGATTTCTTTTTCTGCTGCTCTCTCCCCTGTCCACACGTCGCTGGCCCCCCAGCTATCACCAGGGTCTGCACGAAAGAAAAATGACAGATGAAAAACTTCTGTTTTACCCTAAAATACTTCTAACCAAAACATACTGGTTTTATAAACACTGAAATAGCGGTTACAATCAGACTTTTACGACAGTGCACCTTTAAAGCCTTTCAAAGTTTAAATTAAATTGCTTAGGACTATTTTGATTACCAACTGTAACAGGACAACTCAGTAAAAGAGAAAAAGAATATGAGGTCAGTTATATTTAAATTTAACCATAAACCTTTACCTTTTGGCTTAAAACTGATTCTTGTTTTAGATGGGACTTATTTTGAAGAATCTATTTGTTTAAGTAAACTAGTAACTGCAAAACTAAGACGTCCAAGGAAGGCAGCTGCTTGTTACTTCTCATAGTTCTTTAAAGTGCTCGCTTTTCTTCCAAAGCACCTAAACTGACTCCACACCAATCGTGTGGCCTCCTTCGTTTTGTCACATAAACTGTTTAAGATTAGTCTTATCTAATGGCAACAATAACGAAAATTTTAAACCAAGAGTGTAAGTATGTGAGGAAACTGAAGCTAGTACAGGAAGTTCTGGAAGAGGCAAATTAAGAAAAAAGAGTTGATGTTTTCAAGGCAAATAACTGTCAGCATACCACTATTCCATTCTGCCCGTCTTTCTCTCTCCAAAATAAGCATATCTTCTAAAGAAAAAAAAAAAAGAAAAGAAAAAAAAAACTGTACAAGAAAAAGAGGAAGCCTTCAAAAATAAGTACCAGTTGTGTGAAAAAAATTTTGCTACTGAGTTTCTTTTAATGGCATTTTGAGTTTAAAATTGTTCAGTATCAATCTTCTAGAATAAAGGGCCATAAACGCCTTGCCGCTAAAGAATCTCTAGTCTTGTAGAGTCAAAAAATATTGGTAATTCAAGAGATGGGTATTTTAGTATAGAAAATAGGAAGATAATTACACTCATCTGCTCACTTGAGAGCTGGGTGCCTGTGGACACACAAAGCTAAGGTTAGACTGGAAGTAATGAACAGAAACCTGAAACGGCACGACTACGGAACTAAGACTGGCCCCAAGGAGAAGGCAGACGCCACACTTCTTAGTGACACTCATCTGTAACTGCTTTATTAAGAAAAACCACTACCTATCAAGGGGCATGTCTTGACATGAAATAATAAAGTCGCTTTTTAAAATGCTAGTGACATGATTACAGTACCCCCCCTAAAAAATAAATGACCAAGGAGGAACTCTCTGCTTCTACCATAGGAAACAGTATTCTGTGGCAAAAGAAAATAGGAGTAATTTGTTTAAAAACATGGGATTCAAATACGAGAACTGATTTTTAAAACATAATCTATTGCAACAAAATAATGCAACCCCTTTAGTAAGAGTTTGACAGTTTCTGATAAGGTAAAAGTAGTCTCAACACATGATCCAGAAAGACACTTCCAGGGATTTACCACCATGAACGAAATGAAAACATGTTCACATGGAAACCCGCACGAGAAGGTTTATAGAGGCTTTATTCGTAATTGTCAAAAACTGCAAACAACCCAAATGTCTATCAAGTGGTGAATGGATAAACATAATATGGACCACATCCATACGACAGAAAACTAGTCACCAACAAAAAAGGAATTAATTACCGATATAAGCAACTACATGAATGAGTTATTAAGTAAAAGAAACAAGATTCAAGAGGCTATCTACTGTATGATTCCATTTCTTTGACATTCTGTAAAAAGCAAAACTACAAGGAAGGAAAACAGAACAGTGGTTGGCAGGAGCTGGGTATAGAGGGAGGGGCTGGCTATAAAGGGTCAAGGAGAAAGTGCTGGGACTGCTGCTAACGCTGCATCAGAAACGTTCTAAGGTTCCATTAGAACACTATTGTTTACATATTATCCTGTTTTGCATTTCACCACATAGTAATCCATGGTACTCAGAAAATGTGAGCTTTTCTAAATATACAGACTAGAATTAAAACAATATTCCATAGTTTCTCATGTTAAAAATACCTTTGATTTTCATTGCACAGTATACCTTTTGTTCTGTTTTGATAAGGTATTCTAGATCATAAAGTTGAAATTTTCAGTTGATTTCTAGAGATTTCCTGTGTGACTTGGGGATTGCTAGAGTTTTCTATGGGGGCTAGGGGGTTGGGATTTTTTGGTAAGGAAGAACTATAGGTTGTTTTTTGAAGATAGAAAGGGATTACGTGTCTAATGAAAATCTTTGTTATTTAATATAATTGCATATAAATTTGAACTTCAACATGAAAACCAGGAAATCAACATAAAACCAAACTACAGTCAAAACTAAAAGTAGTATGTACACGTTGAGACATGAAAATATTATACAACCTTCAAATCAAAACTACAGCAACATTAAAGTAGTATGTACAAGTTAAGACAAGAAAATATTATACAACCTTCAGATCTGAAGCATGACGCTTACCTCTTCATAACAGTGCCTTCACTTATTGCTCAGAAAGTTTTAAGTCCAATTTTTAAAATTCAGATCTTAAAAAACAAACAAACAAAACTCTTAAAGGATCATATATTTACGTATCTTTGGTAAGTCAGTCCCAATAACTCTAAGAGATGTATGAGGAAATTCAGTTACTGAGCTTATTATACCATGAAACTACTTTATACTTAGAAGGCAGCAGAAAGCTTGAAATACAGTCTCAAGGTTGAAAAACTGGATTTTTGGTCTGATACCTCTAGTCTCAGGATGCACTTTTAACACTTTTACATTAAGTACACTTGATTTTGTTCACAGAAATCCTTTACAGCTTTTTAAACAAAAATGAGGTTTCTGAAATAAACAATGTGCAGCCAAACTTAAAAGAAACTAGGTCCTTGGCAGTAACATTTATGTCATGTTTTACCAAGAGTTTATAAACAACTCTGGCCAAGGATTTCCAGTGGATTAAATTTTTGCCTAGACCAGTGGTTCTCAACCCTGAAAAATTTTGCGTGCATACTCTTCCCCCAACCCAGTGGACATCTGGCAATTTTTAGAGACATTTTTGGTCATCACAGTTGGGGGGTAGGGTGAGGTCTGCTCCTGATATCTAGTGGGCAAATACTACAATGCACAGGATAGCTTCTGTACAACAATGAATTATCGGGCCCAAAATGTCAACGGTACCAAAGCCAAGAAACCCTAGTCTAGATATGGGAAGTCCCAACTACTAATATTCACAAGTGTAAGCACATTAAGACTTGATTCAAATAATTTTATCCACAGAATATAGTGTTTGGGATGAAAGGCAGCTCAACTGCTGAAACAGTTAAACTGGGTATCACTGTGTACTTGGTACAAAGGCTATAGAACCAGGTTCCACAAAGCAGAACTACTGAAGTAAAATGTTGCAAAACAAATTTTTCCTCCAAAAAGAATCTCTTCAGTTCAGTGACAACTCTGCACAGGTGGATAAGTCTACCTTTATGAAATGTGAGCTCAATGCCATATTTTATTTTTAAAACAGGGGGTGGGGAGTTTTACCAATTACTATAATTAATATACAAATTCACTGTTTTAAAAAATAGGGAACTGGGTAAAAGTGGAAAGTAAATAAATCTGAGATCACTAACACCTGTTAACACATGTGTATGCATGTGTTTTCATGTGTGTATCTTATCTACAATCTAAATGCAAAATTAGTCCAATCAGATATTGACTCAAAATCTCATTTGAATCTATTATTTATTTCAAGATTCACTCTGAAAAACCTGGGGGAGTGTAGGACTCTCACTCACTAGGATATTTGGTAGGCAAAGTACAACGTCAGAATTTGCCATAAACCAGGCAAAGGCCCAGAACAAACAGAAACCGTCTTGAAGAGAGTGGGCATAACAGGCAGTCCAAACTGGCATGTCTTATGCTAGACACTTATTTGGGTTACGATTTTAAAATCCAAGACTTTCTGGATAACACTGGCATGGTGACTCTTAAGTAAAGCCTGACGTACCTATAAGTTCAAATGCATTTTCACCAATGGGGTTGGGCGGTGCCCATATAACCGTCGAATATACTGGGAGGATGAGAAGTGAAACTGTTGTTTATTCAATTCATGTTATACTGTTTTCAAATTCCATCAGCTTATGTCAAAGTTTGTTCTGTGTTCTTTTCTAATTACTATGTAAGTGTCATTTCTGAAATACACGGCCTTTGCATCAATTCAGTATTTACAGAGCTAGGGAGTTAAGAGCTCGTCAACCCCAAACTCAATGACCTGAATCAATTTTACCACTATTACACAGATTGTAGCTCAAAACCTAAAAAGAGCTGCCTAACCTTGGCCCACTGACAGTCACCAGTGACAGTTTATCCTAATACTGCATCTGCTCTTTGCACTCACGCTAATGTGAGGAGGAGAGTACAGTAGTGTGCACCTTGGTGTGTGACTCACCCTTTTTAACAAAGCACTCAAACAAATAAGGATTTAACTTAATTTAAAATGGAACTGGTAAGTGTCATAAGGGAGCAGTAACAATCAGGTTAGAAATGTTGCTACTGTAATCTATCGTTTTTATAAAATTCCTCATTTGTATATATGTCACAGTTGAAAATATTACACATATTCATCTATGCAGCTAAAATTATAACATTATAAGGCATAAAGGCAAACAGAAGTACATTAATATTCAGAACTCCTATTCAAGGCCATTTTTCTATATTCCTCAAACCACTCATTTCTTAGATTCTGCCTCTACATCAATACTGATTAACTCAAAACTACATTCCCATAACAGATCCTCTATTCAATTTCCAGGACTCCAAAATAAAGTTGATTTGCGTGAAAGAGAGGAAACAGAACTCCCCTATACTTAATAGTAAGTTATTTACATAAGCAGGATCAACAGAGTAAATAAAGACTTTAAAAATTATATAGCCCACAGAGTACAATAAAAGAAGTTTAAAAACCAACTAGCCACAGTTGATTACTACTAGTTGGATTAAATGTATGTCTTAGTTAATCTATAGTTTTGTGTCTTTACTTTACTTGAAAATGTCAAAGGTGTCTGGATTGCAACACTCTGCTTAAAACTCCTACAGGAGACCAATGAGAATACCCACTGATCCCAAAGTCTTCACGGCAGAGAAAGGCTGAAAAGCAGAAGGCACTATTCCCAAAAGACTCTTTAGCATTTAATTAAGAACAAGAAAGCACGGGCAGGAGGAGAAGAAATTTCACAAGCTTAGACTTTTCTCAGCTGTAAAAAAAAAAAAAAAATGCTGTGAGTTGGTTTTCCCGCCAAGGAAGGTTGATGATGCTGTACTTGGCTCCAAGACGCACTTATTACACAAATGGAAACCTGTCTAAGCAGCCCCAGCCTGAGTCGGTCCTGCTCTGGCAACTCTGCCCAGGAAGCCGCCAAAGGAGGCGGCAGCCCCGCCTCTTAACTGGCCCCGCCCCTCAGCCTCCAGCCCAGATGAGTCCTCCCAAGCTTGGGCTTCAAGCCCCAGCTCACCGCTGCCCGCCACCCCCGCCCCTCACCCACCGATGCAAGGCCCCGCCCAATGTTTGAAGCCTAGGCTGAGCTCTGACCCCGCCCCTCACCCGCCAGCCCCGCCCTGTTATTGTCAACTGGGTTGCGCTCCGGCCCCACCTCCCTCCCTTCGCTCTCTGCCACTTGCATTGCCCAGTATTGGGGGGCCAGCGCTCCGCTCCGACCCCGCCCCTGCGAGCCGCCCCGCCACTCGCCCACAGGCGGCGGCTCCGCCCAGCATTTGGCGGCCCGGGCTCCACTTAGACCCTGCGTCCTTCCTCCCCAGCTTTCTGTTTTCCACCATCAAGCACTCGCTTTAATTACGCAAAATGAGTTGCAGCTCAGCCAGCCCTGGAAGTTGGGCGGTGGTGTTTCTTTTGGGTGAAGGGGTGAAAAGAGATGAACCAAAATAAGTAGGGGGGGAACAACACGCGGATTTTGCCAAGCCAAAGGGAAGAGGAGGTTAGGGGGCAAATGAAGCAATTTCGGGTGGAACTGGGGCTAAAAGTGGCACAGGAAAAACGCTCTTGGCCTTTGTCAATCCAGCGGGTTGTTTCATTTAATGTTAAGCTGTGTCAGCAGAAACTTTACAAAACCATGTTTGACAGGGCATCTGGCACCTCCGGCCTAGGTGCCAATTTTCCGGCTTGCAGAAAGCATCACAGGAGGCGGCCAGGGCTCCCACCCCCGGAAAGAAAGGGCCCGGGTGCCTTCCAGTCCCGGGGAAAATGGCCACGCAGCACCGGGTGCGCGGCCTGGGAGGAAGGGGCAGGCTCGCTAGTCTGGCTGGAAGGACCCCCGGGCCCCCGCCCCGTGCCCCTTCCACGCACACAGCCTGTGGGGGGGCGGGGGGGCGGGGCGAAGGCTGCCTGCCGGGAAACCTGGGGCGGTGGGCGGGGAGCACTGCCTGCCGGGAGCTTTGTTGCACAACCGCGTCCCACGCAGCCCTACCAGCTCCTGCTCCTCCAAGGCGGTTCCTCCATGGCTCCTCCAAGCAGAAACTCCTTCGCGGTTCCCGGGGTTCTAGGCACTGGGGGAGTTTCTGAACTTGCTTAATCATTCACCCCACCATCCCCATTTCACGTTCCTTTTTTATACTTTTTTCCTAAACATTTGTCTGTTTCTAATTGCCAAATCAAATCAATGGATGTGTAAATTGTTAAACGTAAGGTCTTGGTTATTGAAAAAAAAAAAAGCAGAGTTGTGTTAATGTACAGAAAAATGAAAAGTTAATATTAAGGTTGGCGGATAGAAAGGGGTCATCTCTCCTTCAGATATTCAATACTCTCCAAAGCCAGTCTCTGGCAACGAATAAAAATAGATTAACTGTTAGGATGATGAATGATTAACTCAGAAGCTGACAGGCAGGCAAGCAAAGACAGACAAGTAGCAGGAAGCAAGCTAGAGCGAAAGCCACAGAGAGAAGCTGAGTCGGACCAGCCCAAGGAAGAGGGCCAGCCCAAGGAAGAGGGCCATGCAGCGAGGGGTAATGAGCCCCGCACTAGCCAGCAGCTGGCTGTGTCTGAAAGGTCAGCCTTAGTTAGCACGCCTTTGAGGGCAGATGTTATAATTTTGAGGAAATTGTTAAATAGAGTTTTAAATCGCAACTGTGTAATATTTTGAATCAATTTGAGTATGAGAAATGGCTAAAATCAGGCTTCGTTGTTTCTAAGATACCATTTCTCCTTCAGTCCTACCTACTGTGCACAGCACTGACAAAATAACAGAAGAACATGCGAGGTGGCATACACTCCAAGAATTCAAAGATTATAAATCCTTATTCAAAAATTTAAAGTTTGGGTTGATAAAAACATGCTTATGAAATTTATTTTAGATCAAAGACCTTTTTAGGTCCCACTTTACAATTACATTGTTATACAACATTTTCCCAATAAAAAGATGAGCCCATGTGTATTTTATTGCTTAACTTTAAATTACATCCCTTATGAAATGTTGAACTTATATTAGGGTGCAAAAGAATAACATGTACAATGCTATACGCAAGGTTTAAAAACAAGAATAAGGAGAACTATTCAAATCCATTTTGGGTCAATTCTTCATCAGCAAAGGAATGTTTTACTGTTACTTATATTCATCCCACTTATTTTCTGAATAATACTAATTTTCCTAGAAACATACTTTGCTAAATGGTTTTCGATATTTTTCAAGGTTTTTTAAAGCCATAAATAATTGACAGTTTCTCAGAAGCAAATTTGTTATACCGATACGCCTGAACCCGCGATGGGGTTCCGAGTCTACCTTAAACGTGCTCAGAACGCAGTATCCCCCCAAACGCTGGCAACACAGTAACGCTGTAGAGTATTGGTTATTCATCCTCAGGATCACAGGGCTGACTGGGAGCTGCGGCTGGTTGCCACTCACTGCCCACCATCGGGAAAGACTATCACCAAGCGTATCTCTAGCTCCAGAAAAGATTAAAATATAAAATTTGAAATATGGTTTCTACTGAATGCCTATGGTTGTTATACCACTGTGAAGTAAAAAAATTATAAGTGTAAATCAGGGACCATCTGTATATGCACTATTCCCTTTCTCCTCCTGTCCCTCTCACAGCTACTTTTTGCTTTTTAGTCCTCAAAATTGTGTTAACTGGTATGTATGTATGTACGTATGTATGTACATATGTACGTATTTCTGCATGTATGCATGCTTGTTTAAGGGACCTAATGAGATTTTCAGATGGTTCTAGTTCTAATAAGATGGCGGCTGTAATGAGAATAGTCATGATGACAGACACCCCAGGTTTCAACGTGGTGGACTGAATAAAAGCATGGTTATGACCTTAACTAGGACCTAATAAGTTTGGTTTGGGACTGTTTACTTTGACATGTTTGTGGTACACCCAAGGAGGAGATTGCCAGCTGGCAGTGGGAGGCAGAGGTCAGGGTACCCGTACCAAAGACTAAAGAACGTGGAGTCAGGGGCAATTTGATGGTAGTTGAGTTCATGGGAGTGGATGACTGAGCTTATTATAGAAAAGCATGCAGAATGAGATAAGAATAGAGCCTAAAACAGAACCTTCATGAGTTCCAACATGTAAAGGACAAGTTCCTCCCTGCTCTGATGGAAACAGCAGCCACTAAGCTAGAAATGTTAGGATTCTGGAATTGTTTTTTCTCCATATTCAGGAAGAAATCGATTTTAAGAGCTTGGACTCAGGCAACATGACTGAATTTAAAGCCTCCAAGCACTGGAGGCAAGTTTCTTAGCATCTCTGTGCCTCAGCTGCCTCATGTATAAAGTAAGTCCAACGATGAGAGTAGATGGTTGTTAGGAGAATTAAATAGCACTTACAAAGAGTTTGCTTTGCTCATCATCCAATTATTCCCTAAATCAGTTTTGCACATTCACCCCAGCATCCATTCCTGTAACCACTGCCTCGGTTGAGGTCCTTAGCTCTCCTTTTAAACGCTAGAATACTGTGAAACTGGTTTCCGTGACATCGCGCTCTTTCCCACCCATTATCTTTCACCGTGCCCCAGCGTTGTCTTCAGCAAACACAGGTTTGAATACAGTCATGTACCACCTAACAATATTTTGGTCACTGATTGGTAGCAGATATGACAGTGGTCCCATAAGATTACAGTGGATTATAAGCAAAAAGTTTGTTTGCAATGTTGAAAGAAAAGGCTGGCCCCGACTATACCGTTGAATTTGCTGCTAGCTCTGGCTGGTTTAAATAGACAAGCAGGCTCAGCGTGCTGTCTGCCTGCCCGGTGCCTGCCTGCGGCGGGGGCCAAGCCTGGAGATGCGGAGGAAATGAGAGAAGAGGGCGGGCAGGAAGGAGCCCAGGAGCCTGCCCCGCCCACCCGAGCTGGCACACAGGTGCACTCATGCACACTAAGTCACTTCCCTTCCCTCCATTTCTCTTTTATCTTTCTCCTCCCAGACCTGTTCCTGTCTCTCTGCTCTTACTTCCTCTCTCTCCTCCGCCTCCTTTCATTATTTCTCTTTTGTCTCTTTGAGTCTCTAGATCTCTGCTCTTTCTCTCTCCCTTTTTTCTTCTTCCCTTCCTCCTCCAGACTTGTATTCTCCCTCCCCAGGGTGCCTCCCTCCACAGCTCCTCCAAAGCATGAGCATAAGTATACACTTTATCTTTTATACTGTATTTTTTACTGTACCTTTTCTATGTTTAAATGTGTTTAGATACATAAATATTTGCCATCGTGTCCAGTTGCCTACACTAGTCAGTACAGTGACAGGCTGTACGGGTTTCAGCCTAGGAGCAATGAGCTGTGCCATAGAGCCCGGCTGTGTAGTGGGCTAGACCACAGAGGTTTGTGTCAGTGCCTCTGCGATGTTTGCACAACGACGAAATCACCTAAGATGCATTTCTCAGAAGGTATCCCTGTCATTAAGAGATGCATGACTCTTGTCACTCTACTCAAAATCCTTCAGAATATCAAGAGTTGGGTGGAGACTCCTAACCTTGGGATGAGGGGCCCTGGGGACCTGTTTCTGATCTGCCTTTTCGTCTCCTTGCTCTCATTCCTTTAATCACCCTCCTTGGTGACATGTGTGCAGAACCTACCATATTTTTCCAGGCCTTTATTCATACTGAGACCTTCATTTTCCCTACCATTATCCCTTTTGGAGTCCCCCTGCGTCCTTACAGAAAGACTTTCTTGATCTCTTCATCAGAATGTACTGCACTTTGTACACCACTGATTGGAGTGCTATGATTTTATTATTTTACATGTAACCATATACATGTGTATTTTGCTCTTAGATCGCTGAAGGCAAGGTCCTTCGATTGTGTATTTATGTATACGCTCCCACCCATTAAACACCTAGAGCGTATGCTACACATAGTAGGTAATAAATTAAGCAGAAAATTTTTTAAAGTTTTACAAAGAGAAATGCTGGAAATCATTCTCATACTCCACTTTACCAATCCGCAGGTTAGTAAACAGGAGGTAAGGTGGAGACCTGAGTCCGCTTCCTTACAGGTAGATAGTCAATCGTTAAATAGCTGAATTTAGATAAGTACCTCCCAGAAGTGCACAGTTTACCATCACAAGGGGGCATTTGTTAAATTTACCATTTATTTTTGAACATTTTTCCCTACTAAAAAGGTAAAATTCCATTTTAAAAGATGTTTAGACTCTAGACACTTGCCCCATGAAGAAGAACCTGGGGTTATTTACTTTCAACTTCAAAGCATAACTGAGAAGGTGAGGCATTCTGAATGTGAGTTACTAATGGACTGTCCCTTTGTCAAACTCGAGAGCTTTGTTTCCGGTAAATGAGGTCTGGTCTCTGGAGAGAGACCAAAAAACGGATAAGGAGCAAGCATCATCCAGCAGAATGTGAATTTTTATTTTACTAGAATTTTGATTGGAATGACACTCATTCCTAAAATAACACAACCATCTTTCTACTGCTGGATTCTTAAAAAGATGCAAACCAGTTAGAGCTGACCTTGAACACCACGGGTTTGAATTGCGCAGGCCCACTTCTATGCAGATGGTTTGCAATAAACACTGTAGTGTTTTGATCCATGGTGGGGAGTCCATAGATGTGGAGGGCCGACTGTACGATTGAACTACGTCATTTTATACAGAGGACTGGGGTGTCACCGGATTTGGGTATGAACTGGGGTCCTGGAACCAATGCCCCATAGATACTGAGGAATAGGGTTTCCAGGCAGGAATTCCCGCCCATTCTCAGGATTTTTTTTCCCCCGCTTTCCTGTTCCCGAATCCTGAGAAAAGCTGGTCAGGAAATCAGCTCCTTGAACCCAGGTGGTTGGTAGTATCCGCCGTCACTTTGTGGAAATGATTAATTGAGAATAGAAAACAGTTTCTATCTCAGGATTCGGGAACGGGAAAGCAAAAAACTTCCTGAGAATAGGTGAGAATTCCTGCCTGGAAACCCTAATTTGGACGAATTCTAAATCTTTATCTTCATTTTCTCCCCTTGAGCTGCAGGACTGACTGGACCGTTTCAACTACAGTCTCATAAAGATGGCCCTCAAAAACCTTGAATTAGGCAAGTCAAAGGCAGAACTGATTTTCTCTTATCACTCCACTGATGTCAAATCAACTTCTGTATTCTCTTTGTTCAGTTAATGTCAAACCACCAATCTGCCTAGCTCGAAACTTTGGAATTTGCCCATGTCTTTTTATATTGTTCCAATCAGAAATCATACTACTGTCCTCTGTATCGCTGTCATTTCTGCCTTACATTCAGGCTCCCAAGAACTCCTCATTCTTCAAGACACAGTTCAAATTTAATTTCACAAACACCTTCTGTGTACCTATCACGTGCCCACCATCATGTGCCAACACTGGATACTAAAGACGCCTATAGTATCAAATGGCACCTTTTCCTTCCCAATCCAATATCTCAGTCAGGAGAGCTAGCTCCTCAAAATCCTGAATTATAACGAGCCAATTGTTTGTTTTCTACTTTAGCTTGCACGTTCCTAGAAGACAGAGAATGATATATTTTGCTATTTATCCTTTTATTCCTGGCACAATACAGAGACAACACAGTGTTTAGTATACAGAAGATAATCGATAAATTCTGTGGAATAAATTAAATGTAAATTAGGCTTATTACCCTTTAGTTTACAAAGCAGACCTAACTGTTCCACTTGTGATGCCATCTAAAGGTTCTCATTTAACTATAAGCTAATCTTTTCCTCAAATTTGGAATTCAGATGATCACCCTTCTATCAAAAAGCTGTTAAATTCAATGGAGTTATGACATCATCCCACACTGTATTGCACAAGGTAACTGCTAGACATTTAGAAATTCTCATGTGAAGTTTTACACTTATAAAGCCTACTAGCTGTACTGGGTAAGATGGGGGAAGGGGAGTTTATATTCCATAGCAATAATTACGAATAATTTTTAACCTGGTCAGTCAGTACAGAAAGACCATCTGTTCCCATGTAATCTAGCAGGACCCAAGGTACCAGTGACTCACAGCAATACTTCCCCTTAGTTTACAACTCTTGCAGTAACTAATTTACCAACTATACCAATCAGAGCTCGTAGAAAGAATTGAAACTTAAGTTTAGCGAACTTATCCTGGGAGGAAATTTCACGAAAGTACTGAGTGAGTTCACAGAATTGGTTGTGGAAGGCCATGATTGGAAAAGAGGTAAGAAAGACGGGAGATGCGTCACAACAGTAAGAACCTACCCAGAATGTCACCAACAGCATTTCCAGTAATGGACACATAATGCTTCCAATACTGCTGGACTCCTGACTTCTTTGTGCTTTAATCCAGCAAGAGCTTACGGCCGGCCAAGCCTTAGTCACACACTCCCTCCACAGTTTCTAAGATCTGGTCTCCTTGGGATTCAGTAGTGGAAAATACAATGCTGTTTTCACCAAGTTTCATCCTTGGGGGACTGCTCCCCAAAGAAAGCAGGTTTACATACTGAGCCATTAAAAACAAACGAACAAATCCAGCAAATATTCGATACTAGCATCAAAAATATCAAGATGCTCAAAGGTTTTTTGAGTGTATTAGCAATGCACAAAGTCAAAGCATTGATCTCCAGCACGGCACCGAGTATAGGATTCCTCCAGTGCTGGCCTGTGTTACTGAATACACCCAGGTGGCTGGCTGCTTTAATTGATTTGCACTTGTCACTCCTAGTGTGTTCAGGTATGCCACTGAATTCCCTTTGTGCTGATATCCACTTTGGGTATAGTGCAATCAGTTTCTAGTCAGTACAGAAAACAATAAGTTCATGAGATTGTGTGCAACCTTCAATACACGCTCACCCAAAACTCTCGTGTACTATTTACTGTGCATGTTGGCTACCAGGCTCACTTGGAGCAGAAAGCACTGAGATTCTGGGCTTGTGACAGATGCCGTCCTCAGTGATCGTTACGTAACCTGGAAAGTAAGCGCCTTTAGACCGACCAATGAAGCAGATACAAAGCAGTGCAGAGCTCCTAGCATTCACTTGTTATCTTTAGGCTCAACTGAGGCCTCAGTTCAGGGCGCAACAGTTCTGATATTGACTGCTTTTCCTGCTAGCGCTCCACGTGAAATGAATAATGCTGAGTCAATACACTTCAGAAAGCACTGGACCTAAATGTCAGGGAACAGAGTTGCTGGCTCCCAGGATCATCTCGGCAGACAAGTAACTTAAGCTGAGATCACACTTTGGAGGCTCTGACTAGCTCTGCAAGGTTACAGCATGCTGTTGGCAATGTTAGAACAGTAAGACGACTAGTTCCGAAGCTTCAGACCCTATTTAGAAACACAATCTTTTACGGTTTTCTATCACACTTTACTTGGGAACATTTGTTGCTTTCATCGGTATTTTGCAGGGATATTTGTAGACTTGAAAAGAATACTGGATATTAAGAGAGTACTTCTTATTTCATAGATGAGAAAAAATGCAAGCCCAGTAGGTTAAACCATTTGTTTAAGGCCACAAACATAGTTATTTGAGAAAAATCAGATTAAAACTCAGGTCTACTGACGCTAGGTGAGGGCTTTACCTTCCAATGATGTCTTGTATTTACATTTGGTGAGACCTAGCTACAAACTGAAGAATCTTTAGGCGGGAGTTAATCAGTGACCGCCAAGGCCAGTTGTATATGAGGATCCTGTCCACACAGCGTGCCCGCAGTTAGCCTCCAATAAATCTTTCTATGCACCAAAGTGTATTCGCAATTTAAGGACCGTTCCTGGTTTCTACCCGTCTGCTGCGAATGGGGAAGCCCTCATGATCTGCTCCATCTTGCCTCTCCAGTATTCCCCACACTGCCTGTGTGGAGTTCCTCAGCCTGCACTACCTCTCTCTGGGAATCAAGGTATCACCACCAACTGATGACAAAGAGAGCCCTGCCTGGATGGTGCTGGTCCACTTCCACCCAGTACAGAATCCCCGACATTCTTGAAAACTGTTGTTCCTTAAAATTTTACTTCGGGGTACATTTCTTGGAGGCCAGCTCTTAAAACTAAGTGAATTAGCCTCTTTCCAGCCTGGGTCAGGCTGCAACCCTTTCCCCTGGGACCTACTTTATGTAGGATAATTTGAAACCCAGTATCTCCCTGTCTTCACTTCTTAGAACACTACGTCTCTTTCAAATATATTCATATTATATATTGATTCTTACTCTACAGAATGCACCAACAAGAAGAAATGAGGTTACACTGTAACAAGGAAAATAGATTAAATATGAGAAAAGCAGCAAGGGTTGATCAATTAATGAATTTAACTGAAAAAGCTAAAAATGGAGGTTAGGGGGGAAGTCATAGATTTATAGGAACCTTTAAAAAAATCACATGATGTACTACACTGATGTCTGGACCTCATTTCCAGAGATTCTGCTTTAATTGATCTTGAGTGTGTCCTGGGTATGAGGGGTTTTTAAGGCTCCCAAGTAAGTCATGCTAATTTTCAAGAATCATTGCCAAATGTAAAGGAATTTGGTTGGAAAATGTTCTAGACCTTCATTATCCAAAGTAATATAAGCCACCAATATGATGCACATAGATAACTGTAAATTTTCCAAGAGCCATATTAAGAAGAGTTTTAAAAAGAAGTTAAATTAACTTTAATAATATATTTTATTTGAGTCAATATATACATATCTTTTCAGCGTGTAACCAATATAAATATATTATTGAGATAGTTTACATTCATTTTTTTCATACCAATGTGGTTCACCAGACCTACGATTACTGGGAACTTTTACAAAATTAAACCTTTGCACTTGTGTGCAGAGCAGTGAAGAGAAACATCTGGGCACAGAAGGTAGTGCATTCTGAGTGGGAGACTGGCTCCAAGGGCAGCCCAGAGTCTCCTGCGGCTGCGGGGAAATCTTATACTGCAGTGTCCTCAGAATTAGCAGATTTGGGTTATAGGAAATTCAATGCCACATGCCACTCACTGCTCCCCAACCCCCAAATTCCCGACCTCTTGAGAACTGGTACCCTAATGAACAGTATCCTTCAAATACAGCAACGAAGTACTATATATACCCAGTGTTTCTGTCCCCTAGATGGGGAACCAGTGGCACCCCATATGGGCACTGATGGTACAGTGTAAAGGCTCTTTTCTTTCTATATATAGAAGTGAAATTGTGGCTCACAAATGCTTCAGGCCTCAACACAAGTGATGGTGACTCAAAGACATTCTGAGGGGTCACATTTCTCTGTCACAGGGGAATGTAACTGCTACCAGTTCTGCTAGCCAGAGCTTCTAAATCTCTGGAATCATCTCTCAGGCTGGCTGTTCTGCAATAAAATACAAGATCTAGGAATCGAGCTTTACCATAAGCACACGTGCGAGTACTCTACACACCTCTCCATGTGCCTTCCCCTACTGCTCTCTTAACAAAAAGAATTGCCTCTCAGAAAGAGGGACAACCACAGATTAACAAAAAAACCACAAAAAGGAAGTATCACTGATACTCATTTTTATAAGACTACCTGAAGAGCTGAGAGGAAACCTGTTTTTAGAAAGAATATGGAGCTTTAAAGTGAAGCAAACATGGCTTGGATTCTGCCTCCACCATTGGGCAGCTATGGGGCCCTAGACTGGAAAACCTCTTGCAACATTGAGTTTCTAACGTGTGAAATACACAAAATCATACCTTTGTCTGCTGAATTGTTGTGAGCACGATACATAATAAGAAAAAAAAACCACAGCAAAAGGCCAGACCGAAGTAGTGCTCAATAAATAAGACCGATTATTAAATTTTCAAAGTAGGGAACAGAAAGAGATTAAATAAAAGAATATAAGCGGCATCCACAGTGACAATTATTACTGAAAAACCACCATAATCTGTAAGCCACCTGCATTTCCATTTTATCAAAAACACCCACTTCATACGGTGAGCACCTAACAACCCCGAATATGTCAGTCATCCCTCCGGGACTCAGAAATCTGACCCAGAGAGAACCAAGGCCTCGGGAACTTCATTCTCCATTAATCTGGAAGGCGCTTGGATATAAAGGTTTTCTAAGTTGATCAATATTATAAACAAATTAAGACAATTTAAGCTACTTAAGATTAAAAACTTGATTGCATTGTTTATAGATTTTTCATAATCATGAATAGGTCTAATGATATTTTTAAAAGCCCTGAGATGCTCTAGTTGAGAACCATTTATCTGGTTTTTGTAAGACTACTGTCTGACCATCAGGGCCCCACTCTAGTGTCTCTCCCCCGTTCTTTACTGTTCTGTAATTTTTTCACCCTTTTTATTCCTTCAGTGGTTTCCCTTGAAATATTGCCATATATATTTGACTAAACAAAAAAATCTCCCTTTTTGGATAGTGAAAGGACTTTGGTTGTAATCTCCCTCATTTTAGCTTATTCTTGTTGAATAATATTTTACTTCTTTTAATTCTATAAATGAGACTCAATCATTATTTTATATCATGTTGCTTGGCTTTACCTATTTTGTATCTTCTGCTTACTATTCCATCTTGGACATTCTTGCTGGGATACTTTTTCTTTTTCTTGAATTACTTCTTACAGAATTTCCCTTAGAGGAACTGAAGAGGTTTTTCAGTGATTAAACTCCCTCAGTTATTTATCTCGAAATTTTTTCATTTGACCATAATTCTTTAATAGTACGTACAATAATTTTTCTAAATTCCTACTTCTTCTAGATTCCACAATACTACAGAATTAGCTAGTCTTAAAACTACTTCTTCCAAGGTAACCTGCTCTTTTTCTCTGGCTACTTTCAGGACTCTGTCTTTGACGTTCTACAGTTAAGGTAAGTCTAGGCATATATTTCCTATTTAATCTTGGAATGCACTGTTTCCTGGATCTGTCAATTCCTTATTTCCATAAATTCTGAGACGTAACTATACCTTTTGAAATATGCAACACAGGTATCAACCAAGATAGGACAGTAGAGAAAGACAACAGACAAATTTTATGGTACTGCTTACGCATTTAATTTCATTTGTAATAAAAGACAAATTCTCTGAAAACATCCATATTAACACCTCATAAAAATAAATAAAACACAACTACAATTAAACTATGGACCACAATATCTACTGTGATATGGCTGTTCATGAAGCATAGTTCATAAAAGACCACTCTCTGATGACAGATAATTTTTTCCTTAAAGACTTCAAAATGAATTTATATTTCATTTTATTTTATACTTCATCATAAAAGTTCCCACAGCACAAAACAATGCAATGTTTCACACCTATTAAGTTCTCTTTTCAACTTTTCTACTTAGTTCATCTTAACTAATCAAACCACAACCACTACATAATTTGTTCTTAGCTCTGCTGACTAAAGGTATAAAATTCACAGGGAAGGAAATGACTGATATCCCTTTAATACCTTTTCCACAATTAATTAGAGCACAAAGGAACTGCAAAATGCTCAAATAGCTAGCGAATTGTCTTATAATTGTGTTCATTTTTCCAATTCTTTAAATATCAATAATATATACATGCTCAATGATAAGAAAACAAAAATGCTTGAACAAGCCTAGATACCTGCACTACAATCAAAAGGAAACAAGAAACTAGAACAAATGAAATGGAGAATGGTTACCCTGTTCACTTTTGCCCATTTCATACCTTCCCCCCAAAACAAAATTTAGAAAAACACCCATCGTGAAAAAGAGATGGAAACTTGGAGGTATCCTGGCCTCTGGCCCTTCTTCAGGCTGTTGCTAACCAGGGGCAAGTAAACACTGGTTCTGCCCTCTGTTCCTTTGTTCCAAAGGCAAACCACTAAATTCACTAAGAGGGTGGTATTGCTGATCACAATCTACAAATTGACTGCAGAGCCAGAAAGAGTGAAGTAGCAATTTCACAGCGAAGCACAAGAGGTCATACCTACCTCCTTACAGTGAAAGGTTAACCTCTCTGAGGAAAGAGTTTTCACCTTCACGTATGTACAGTATCTCCATTTAGATAATTTACAGAAGTTGTTTTGTTTAAAAACTTACAGGATGCCTTGCTGCATTCGAATACAGTTATTTTTATAGGCAATGAGGCTGAAAGATATAAATGTTTACAAAACTAGAGACAGCAGTCTAGAATCTCTACCTATTCACAGCTACCCAAAGATGCGGGAGGGAAGGGGAGTGGGAGATTGAAAATAGGAGTTAAAACCAGTGAATTCTCAATGTGAGTGTGATCACTTTAGGTCCAAACAGTTCGCTGTATTTTATTTTAGAGATTCCCTTATTTCAGGATTCTGTAATACCCCTTATATGAGAAAGGATAAGAATTATCAAAAGACTGCTTCATAAATTACAAAGAATAGCCCCTCACAGTCTTTTGTAGAACTATGGTAAACAGGCTGGCTACATCATATTCTTTGCTCAAGAGGTAGATCAAAACATAGGCTGTGCAAGCAGATGGCCTGTATCCAAATCCTGGCATCCTCGGTTTTGAGCCAAGAGTTATTTAACCTCTCTGTGCCTCATTTCCCACCTCTGCAAACAGGTATAACAGAAAGAAGTAACAGTATCATACGGCTGCTGTGAAGGATTAAACAAATTAATACACGTGAAGCACACAGAAAAGTATGTTAACTAAGAGTAACATCATTAGCAAATACACATGAATTAAACACCTAAAGTGCTAAAGCATTTTACTTCCTTGTCAACAATGAAGTTTATGAGATGTTTTTGGTGCTGACACAGATAAAGCTTTTATATCTAAGGTAGTGACAAGCAATAAACACTTGTTGAGTGTAACTATATAGACAGACAACCCACTCCAGAAACTATAGCGTCTCCAACTAGTCCTTTCACCTAAGAGAAACCTACTTTCCATATTTCATGCTGTCACCTAATTTAGGGCCAATTTTTCAACTCTCATGTCTGTTTCCTAACTGGCCTCCCTGCCTCTAGTCCTCTCGTTCTGATCACAAAATTAGCTGTTGGAAGAGTTGCTAAGCCCTGGTCGGCCTGTGCACCCCACTTCTCTAGCACTCAGTGGCACCTCACCCCCTACCTGCTCGACCCACTCCTTTCCTGCCTCTCACTCCCCGGATGTACCCTCTCTTTTAGTCAAAACCGAACTGCAGCCATCCCTTGGTACCCATGGGGCATTGCTGTTGGAACTCTCCTCAGACACCAAAATCCACAGATGCTCAAGTCCCTTAAATAAGATGCCGCACAGCAATGTGTGTGTCATGAGTCTTCCAACGATATCTTGCCTGGTTTCCTATCTACAACCAACACCTGTGAACACTACCGCCCCTGCACGTGACAGCCCCTTCAGCTCACTGACAGGCAGGTCTTTTCTCTCACAAACACTGTACGGAGTAAAGAGGAGTGACCGGTATTCACAAATAAGCCTAAAAGCTAAATAAACCTGACTTCATTGTTATACTGTTCATTGAATCACTGACCTTCGTCAAGACCGTCTATATCTAAATTATGTTGTTGTTGTTTTAATTGGAGAATAGTGTTTTTCCAGGGCCCATCAGCTCCAAGTTGTTGTCCCTCAATCTAGTTGTGGAGGGCGCAGTTCAGCTCCAAGTCCAGTCGCTATTTTCAATCTTTAGTTGCGGGGGACACTGCCCACCATCCCATGCGGGAATTGAACCGGCAAACCTTGTTGTTGAGAGCTCAGGCTCTAACCGACTGAGCCATCCAGATGCCCCTCCAGAATCTCAGCGGCAGCTCGTTGTCTTCAATCTAGTTGTGGGGGGCACAGCTCACTGGCACATGTGGGAATCGAACCTGCAGCCCTGTTGTTCAGAGCTCGCGCTCTAACCAACTGAGCCATCCGGCCGCCCTAAGCTATATTCTTAAACACAATGAAGAAACCCAAACATCCTAATACAGGAGGCAGCATAGTTATTACCAGGCACAGGGGTGCCAGAGTCAAACTGGAACCTGTCAGCTCCCAGCACCCACCCATTTACAAACTGTGGGACCTTAGGCAAGTCACTGAAAGAATGACCAGAAAAAGACACCTGCTGTCATCTGGGAGAGGCTCCCAGATGATAGAGAAATGGGCATCCACACTGCTAAGTCAGGAATCCTAGGTAAGATTTCTCACGGTCTCCCACCCAAAAGCTCAGGACATTGCCTAAAACCCTTCCAGCTAATAACAGGGGCTGTAGGAATGAAAACTCAGTCACAGCACCTGTAACGCAGGAACTCAGCTCCCGCTCCCCGCAGAAGAACGCAGGATATGGTGAGGCCAAAAAGGACCACCCACAGAGCCACAGGTAGGGGAGTCATACCACTATATTCTTGCTGGCGGCTGGGTTGGAGACACGAGAAGCAGGAACTGCAATCTGCTGTCCGCTCCTCTGTCAACCAACAAACTCCCCAACACAGCCACGGCAGTTATATTTGTGGCCGACGGCTAACCGGTAACAGCTGATGGCCAACCAGCCACAGCGGATGGCCATCTAATAACCGATCACGTGGAATAACGTTTCCACGTGAGGCCAAGAGCCTGGAAACTGCTCTCTGGGACTCTGTCCCCACACCGTCCTCATCAGGAAATTTTATCTGAGTTAAGTTAAACAGATCAGGCTGCAAATCCAGGTTTGCTCACGGGATTTCTAACCTCCCCAATGGACTAGATGATTGCCCCTGATTCCTGAGCATTCACTCTATTCCCCAACCCCTCCACTGTACCATAGCCGAGTGCCAGCCAGGGATTTATTACAAAAATCAGGGTAGGGAGGGACTAAGCCCAACCTGGCACTGCTACCAAGAAACAAAACAAAAGCAAGCAAGCAAATCACCACCACAAAAACATCATCAAATGTGATTCTGGGGGAGACCCTGGCTCCAGCACCTCCCCTATGCCTGCACACCCCCGGGGTGATGGGGCCTGCCTCTCACTGCAGCCGGCGCCACGCCTCAGCCTCCCCTACTCCTTGTGTACAACACTGTTTCTTTGCCTTTTTAAACATCACTTTTCATCCCTCACTGTAGTCACCTGTGTAGGGCTGGACTTACTGATGCTAATTAGACTGTAAATCAAAACAGGCTCCTGCTTTTCATATGAGCCAGAGCAGAGCCTTTGAACATGGTACCGAGTAACTGGGATGAGCGACTGAGTTTGGATAATCCTTAATAGCATCCAGGTTAAAAAAAAGTAAAGATGACATGTGGTATCTAGAACAATTGAATTCATAGAGACAGAAAGCAGAGTGGCAGGGGTTTAGGGAGGGGGAATGGAGCGTCAGTCCTTAACGGGAAAAGAGTTTCAGTATAAGTAAATTTAAGAAGTCGTGGAGATGGACGGTGGCGATGGTTGCAGGACAATGTGAACGTCCATGATGCTACAGAACTATACAATTTAAAATGGTTAAAAACCAGTTAAGTCATGTGTATTTTACCACAATTAAATAAAAAAAAAAAGAAAAGGAAGTGAGAGGAAAAGAAGAGAGGAAGAGAAGGGAGGATGAAAAGAAAAATAAATATAACTAATATATCTCTTGTTAGTAACACTTATTTCCCAAATTAAAATGTTTTGATAAGCTCTTTGTGTAATTTAAATTTAATTTTTTCTCAACCAGGTCCTCCCTTAACTATTGCTGCAAAAGTTCTCTTGGAACGTCTAATATAGAGATGTTCCAGAAATTCTTCCTTGCAATTCTCTTCTTAAAATAATGTTATTACTCATTACTTATAATCCTCTACTTTCCTTTTACCTTATACTCCAAATCCTAGAGCTCTTCTCTAGAATTTCATTCTAAAACAAATCTATAACACAAGCTAAATGGTTCATTTCAAATTAAACAAACTTCCAAAATGTATTGAAACCATTACTGTGTGCTTTAAAAGGTCAGGCTTTCGGTTCCCTCAAGTCGTTGACTCCAGTCTGGCAGCAATCTTCAATATTTATTTAAAAAATGTAAGAACAGAATAAACATATTCTGGGATTCTTTTTTCTTCATTATGAAAGTAATACAAGTGCAAACACATAAACTTAGAAAACTGGGAAAAATTACTAAAACCTTAAACTTAACATTAAATAAACATTTTCCAACTTCCTAAAAGTTTTAACAACCATTATCTTTAATTATATAAAATTTCCATTTGAGGGAATGTGTGAAAAGTCATTAAAATAAGTCCCTTCTACAAGTCCTTTAGGTACTTTGCAGTTTTTCACCAGTCTAAATAAGACAGCAAGAAACTTGTCTTGTGCACATAGCTCTTCCTGCCCCCAACATTTTGCATTATTTCCTTAGGACAGATTCTCAGAAGTGGAACTAAAGTTAAAGGAGAGAGCATTTCTCTGCTGCGGGAAAACTGTGTGTGTGTGTGAGTCGGTACGTACACATGTGCCCACAATACACAGCATTTTTCTGTAGATAATTTGTAACATTTCCTTTTGTACAATAAATTGGGATTGTTTAAACATGGAAAAAGATAAAAAATTTCTGGTAAAGGGACTTCGTTGTGAATCAAGTCTTCTTTTTCCATTCTGAAATGAAAACATTCAGTTCAGAAATTGTAGCTGTGTGCTAAAAGCCTCTTCATGGAAGAGATAACAGCACAGGCTCCTCTGTAGTTTATTAAAAATATTACATGTTACTGAGTAGTTTCAACAAACTAAAATATTTTTCATTCTGGTTACACATTTCTTTTTTTCTTTTTTTTTAAAGATTTTAAAAAATCTTGAAAAAGATTTTTAAAGGGGAACAGGACTTTATTGGGGAACAGTGTGTACTTCCAGGCCTTTTTTCCAAGTCAAGTTGTTTGTCCTTTCAATCTTAGTTGTGGAGGGCGCAGATCAGCTCCGGGTCCAGTTGCCATTGCTAGTTGCAGGGGGCGAACCGGCAACCTTGTGGTTGAGAAGACACGCTCCAACCAACTGAGCCATCCGGGAGCTCAGCAGCAGCTCAGCTCAAGGTGCCGTGTTCCATCTTAGTTGCAGGGGGCAGAGCCCACCATCCCTTGCGGGACTCGAGGAATTGAACCGGCAACCTTGTGGTTGAGAGCCCACTGGCCCATGTGGGAATCGAACCGGCAGCCTTTGGAGTTAGGGAGCACAGAGCTCCAACCACCTGAGCCACCGGGCCAGCCCTGGTTACACACTTCTTATCTTTCCAGTGTTAAAAGAATTTGCAGAAGTTTCCAAATGATTAATAATTGAAATAAATAAAACCTTTGTGTTTATCAGTAACTAGCTTACTAAGAATACGTATTATCATGGACATATCCAAAGGATGACTGCTTAATCAGAACTGAAACTGGCACTCCTTTGCAATAACACTCATCCCGAATCTGAGCATGCCTTATTAGAAAACAGCAGTTTGGAAAGAGGGCAAGAGGGAAATCTACCATAATTACTGAAGAAACCAACACCCTCCCCCCAAATGCTTTACAATGGTGAGAAAACGTGAGACCATCATTCCACATCTACACAGAATGCTAAATATCAAGCAAATAATTATATGCAAAAGAAAATTAGGACAAAAATCTAAAATTATGTTATTACTCTACAATATGAAAATGCACAGTATTTATTTTCAGTGTGTCTTTGGTTCATAGTATGCAGGACATTTTTCATATACTTTACTGTTCTCATAGCCCTATCACACACAGACACAAAACACATCTCCACTTGTAACTAAGAAAAGTTTCTAGAGGCAAAGCAGCCCAACATTTCCATCTCACGTAACATAGGAACTCTCAAACTATGACTCATTCTGTAAGAACTAAAGAATAAGACCCCAGCTCTGCCTCGCTCTCTAGTCCCCTAGGACCTATCTCCAGGTTTGCCTCACCCATTCCAATGTCAGGGTCTTTCTCTTCGCTATTCCCTTTCTGGAATGCTGTAACCTTGGATCTTTGTATAGCTGGCTCTTTGTCCTTCGGATTTTTAGCTTAAAGGTTTATTTCCTCTGAGAGGTCTTCCTTTACCATGCAACATAAATTAGCCACCTGCTTACTCATGTTCATGTGGTCATATCTAACTGCAAGCACAGCAATCATTACTTTCTGACATTTCTTTGGGTACCTATTTGTGTACCCATCTTCCTCCACTAGAACACAAACTCCCTAAGAGCAGCAACTGAGCTGCTCTTTTCCCATCTGCGTTCCTAGTGCCGCACTTCGCAGCAGGCCGAAAGCACCTGCCGGGAATCCCGACAGGCCTCGGTGCGGCTCAGGAGTATTTGTACGCTCACAAGCAGCCAACAGGAAATATCACAACCAAATACACGTTTCCCTCCACTATCCAAAAGCAGAGCCTACCAGTGAAGCATTTTGTAAACGGAAATAGCGTAAAACGGAGAAGCAATTACGAAATATAAATACGGAAAAAAATTTAGAGCATTCCCAGACCACCAAATAACCTACTGAATCTACCAAGCAACAGAGAACAAAAACAGTACTAACATACAGCAAAAGCAGGGGCCAGAGAAGAAGTAGACACAAAGCACAGAGGCTCAGACCCAGTGGGAGCTCTGGGGGACCATGCTGAGTGGACCTCTGGGGCAGGAGCTTGGCGGGGCCACTCCCGCTGCAGGGCGGTGCTGCCTCTACAAGGCTCCCCGTCAAACAAACACTGAACACTATTTTTACTTTTCACCTGTTTTCGCAGACGCTAAAATCCTCTTTGGATTTCTTCCAGTTAGGGAAAGCAGGTACTAGTGTTGGTCTTTTCTAAAAGTGAGATGGCAGAGGCAAACTTGAGAAAAGCAGCGGGGGAAACCCATATCCTGGTGCCTGCTCGCTCCTTCAACTTGCTGCTTCCAGCATCCGTGTGTATGAAACCAAGGGCAGAAATAAAGGACTGTCCTGACCACCCCAGAGCTACTGTCTCTATTTGCTGATTGAGACAATAATGAAGGTGACAAAGATGGGAACGACAGTAACGAACCTTGATTGTACTCATGTGCCAGGTTCAGACACAGGCTGCTGTGACCTTTACAAAAGCACTACTACAGTACTCTGTAGATGAGGAAATTATAACTCAGAGAAATCAAGAATCCTCTCCAATGTCACACAGCTAGTTAGTTGCATGGTTGGGCTCTACCTGACTGCAATTACATGCTCTTAACTACCATATCCCAGCGATAAATGGGTAACGTGAAGCTTCTCAATGCAGCCCTAATATACCGGTCATTACTTCCTGCATTTGAACAGCACACAGTACCTGCGAGCACAGAATACATGATGCACTCTGTCTACACACAGGTGCGTGCTTTGGGCCCTCCACACTGCGCGTCCTGGGTTGGAAGTTACAGGAATTCTGTGGACACGCCCCATAAGGCTGACAGCATCACTGAAGAGAGGAAAATGCTTGCCCTCTTCCAGCCCCAATTTCTTCCAACTGCTCTGCTGAATAACTTGGAACACATTCTCACACCACTCAAGCTTGCTGCGAGGGCACAGCAATCTTTTCTAAAGAGCCATATTCCACCACAGTTAGAGGTAAAGAATGTTCTTTTCTTCTTTATCAGGCAGAGTAAATACAGCTTGGAGTTATTATTTTGTCACAGAATACAAGATCGGAGAAAATGCAGTGGTGGATTTTTTTATTCTACAGTTAAACACACCAAACTTGTAAGTACCATGTTGCTTCTATCAGTTTCCTGAATCAACAACTGAGAATGAGACAGCAAACCCCTCTCCTCGGGATGAGTCCAGACAGTGTCAGTACAGACTGTGGAGTCAGACAGCTCAGCATTCCCACCATTCCTTGCTCCTGCAACCCCTTGAACGTTTCTCAACTTCTTTCGAAAGAGACAGAGATTGGGAAAGGAAGTGAAAACCAAAAGCTAGATCCAGGTCAACGACACATTCACTCACAAGCACATCCAGAGCTGCTTTCTGTCCATACCCAGAAGCAAAGTGGGAAAAATTACTTTACATCGGACCTGTAATCCATACTCTCTAGTATTCTGTGACCAACTGGATCACCAAGTGACAGTCTCCACGATGACATGGTTGCTTTAAGCATTAAACTGAAAAATGTAGGAATATACCCCAAAATGTTTTCCTACGTGAATTTATTCACACCCATTATGTTAAAATTTATGAAGACTTTGCTAATATTCACATTTTCAGATAAATGATTTCCTGGGATAACGATGTCTTTATGTTTCCAGTTTATTTTGTGTAAACTAAAAGATTTTCTAAATCTTTCAGAAATAGTATACTTAAGAGTCAAATAACTTCATTTTCAATTTTCAATAAGACTCATTAGCTATTAAAATTCATTCCTTTATGTTAATGTAAACAAATGAAAAATTCTAGAAATGATGGGGGGAGGTGCTTCTTGTGTGGTACCATGGAAACAACGGTAAAAAAGAAGTTAAAATACATGTGTTTAACTCTCAGCTCTACTACTTGCCATCTGAACTTTGTAAATAAGAATTTTTTCTTCATCTGTTCCCTGTTACATAGAAGAAAAAAAATGCCTGCCACGTTTGCCTCTTGGTAATTGTAAATATTTAATAAGAAAATAAGGCAAAACATTCTAAAAGCTATAAAATGCTATATGATGATGACGATAATGAATTGTATCTTGATACTAAAGTAAAAGTCATGCCAAAAGTATAATTGCAAGCCCTAGCCATTTACAAAATAGGAAACAGATTAAAGTGTTGGTAGGATTCTTACACTGAACAAGAGAGGAATCTGTAATACAAACATAAACTTGAATGGTTTTGAGGTGCACACCTTGTATTCAATCCTTAAGTTTTGTCAGAGGGAAAAAAATCATGTTTATACAAATAATTAGTGTAATATGCATAGAAAATCACAACTTTTGAGACCAATTTTACACCTATTTTGGTGTTTCCCACAGACTACATCAATTCACATGTGCTTGTAAAAACAACAGATTCAAAATGAACTCCCTGGAGACTGAGATTATTGAAAATGTATCTGTCTTTAGTAACGGTAATCATCCAGTCTACTGGGCCAACTTTACCATATCGCATTCTCTCTATTAATGACATAGTTCTTTTTCCCCCTCCCAACATCCCACGTCATCCTATTTTCACCATGCTTCTTCAGTCACTGTAGTAAATTATCAGGGTTATCCACGAATACGGACACTTCAGGCAGAAGTGTGGATTAAAAAAAAAAAAATCAATCAGGAGGCTGATTTGATTTGGACATTAACGCCATTGTGAAACTACATTTCCCATTCACAAAATTTATCAACACTATGCAGCAAAAATCTAATTTAATATGAGGCACTGACAAGGCTTAAAATTCAGTTGCTGGGGCTGGGGGTGGGTGGGTGGCTGGTTAGCTAAGTAGGTTAGAGCGTGGTGCTAGCAGCACCAAGGTTGCTGGTTTGATCCCTGCATGGGCCACTGTGAGTTGCACCCTTCTTTAAAAATAAATAAATAAATAAATAAATAAATAAATAAATAAATAAATAAATACATTTAAAAATGTTGCTAAAAAAAAAAAAAACCACACACAAACACAAAAATCCTTGGTAAAACTTCCAAAAATCAAAATGCAGCATAACAGTAATAGCCACAGCCTTAACACCCTCTATCTCTAAAATACACCACAATTTACAAAACACTCTTAACACTTTATTTTGACTTGTGTTTTATTTTGAGTCCCCCAAATAATTCTCTGGGGCAGAAACCCCCACTTCACAGAGAACCAGCCGAGGCCCAGAGACGTGCAGCGTGAGGCCCAGCTCACACGGTGAAAGGAGGACAGAGGCAGGACTCAGGCTTTGGCTCCAAGGCTCAGCGCACTTTCACTGTATTATCCTGTCCCTGACCGGGTACCACGAAGGTGGTGGGTTGTTACTGATGGGTTTGCAAGATTGCCTTTCTGAGGCTTTGGGGGAATCTTACAGTCTCAGGAAGACACCACCCCCACCCCCCCCTGCAGGAAAAGACGTCTGCCCAGGGGTGTTGTCTGCCCTGCAGATACTCCTTCTGGCCTCCTCTCCTACCACCTGCAGAGAACAGTATCAGCGTCCAGACTGTGGTGTCACCTACTCCTCATTATCCAAGCTCCTGGACAAAATTAAGGAACATTTTTATGAATATGAGCTATTCCTGTTATTCACACAGGGCCCGAGTATGATGCGTGGTTAAAGGATTTAGTCCCGACTTTGGAAGAGCTTAAAGATTTAGGGGAGCTTAATAAACATTAAGCGTTCCAACTGATATGGGACGCTCTTGGGAGAGAGACCTTCCCGTTGCCCAAGTGAATTCTACCATTTGGGGTTCCAGATTTAGTAATATGTCTTGTGTCATGTGTCGCATGCAATACATGGGGCATACTTATACTAAACAATTATCCATTGCTTATCTGAAATTCAAACTTAACTGGCTGTCCTGTATTTTATCAGGCCACCCTACTTCCACATCAGTGACACAGTAAGAACCCAACACTTGGTTGTCAGCAGATTCTCCAAGGAATCTGGTGACTGCTGAATAGTAGCTGGTATAGCATTAACCATAACTTAATCCTCTAGCACTCTGTCACTAAGCGTGTCTTCACAAGAACTCTGCACTAGCCACGTAAGTAAAAAACTCCAAAAGGCTTCAAAAGGTTAGTTAAGTGGCAGGTTCCAGGACCTGGTGCCAAGTCACTGCTCATTTCCGAGTACAGTGCCCTGAGCGTGGCACAAAGCGGTCATATATCATTCACTAACGTATGTTAGTATCGATGTAACGTAGCTGCTTTATCAGTTACCAGGACTCCGGTAGTCATTTGGGACAATCTTTGTCCTGAAAGTGTCTAATAAGCTGATTCCTTAGTCAGCACACTGTATGTCAGTTTGTACAATAGGGTACAGTCAACAGCTATTACAATCTCTTGCTTTTCCTTAGCCCTTTTTGTACCTTAGAGGCAACCAGAGTTCTTTTTAGTAACGAAAAATTAAAGGAGAAGGAAAATGAAATTAATTTTTCAGGGACTTGTTTGTAAATCATTTCAGCCTATCCTGGGAGATGCTGGGGCTTCCTACTACCTCACTGGTCACCAGGTGCATCTGAAACCCCAAGCCCACAGGAACAGGGCACCGCCACCTCCTCTGGCACTTCGTTGGGGGTCTTTGGAGTTCAGCAGCCTCCTGTGCTCGCAATCCGGCACAGCAGAGGGCTGTCACAGGGAGGCCCACTGCCAAGTCGGTCTACCCTGACTTCTTCTCTGCCCTGGGATCCCCCGGGCATGGCTGGGCAAGGTGAGGACTCAGGCTCAGGGCGAAAGAATCTCTCCAAGCAACTCCCGAGAGAGAGATGAACAGATGGAGAGAGACACAGACGATGAAGCTGTCTTCTGTCTCTTAAAAGCTATGTGGTCTTGGACAGGTTATTAAACTTCACCGACGCTTAAGGGACTGGTCTGAGGATTAGAGACAGAGCACGTAAGGTGACCCAAAACAGGTACCAGGAGTAGTAATCGTTAGAAATAACAGCATGTAGCTATCCTTACTCAATCACTTCACACACCCACACACACAATTTTTTTTTAAAGCTGTTTCTTATTATCCAAGTCTCAGTACTGGGTTTTCACTTGGGAAAAGCCTTTTGTGAATATATTTTTTCTGTTTGTGTGTTTGTTTAAATATCACTTCCTCCTTGGAGGGAGTACATCAATACTGATACCTCAGGAACTCCTCTGTGCACATCCCTAAACAATGAAACGGTGTTCTTTGGAGTCAAAACTGCTGATACTGCATGTTTTAAGGTTTCAAACACACTGGAACATTCTGCATTAAGACTACCTACCACCTACGTATATAATCAGGTCTGTTATTTAAAGAGAATGTGGACCAACATACATGATGAGCAGAGGTCTAGTATTGATGAGAATACAAACAAATGAGCTGTTCAATTCCTTCAAGTCAACTGACTCACGAAAGAAAAAATAATTTGAGTAAGTCTCTACTTCCACTGTCACTGTGTCAAACATTCTCAAATAATACTTTTGGGAAAAGCAAACACAGAAATCCACCTTAAGAAAATATCCCGAAGTGAAAACGTGCATTTCCACACACCAGACAGACTTCACGTTCTCCACAGTTCGTGCTGTCACGGTACAATGCCTTTCGTCAGCCTGGACATTCAGTAAATATTGATTTTATAATTTGAATAAGTTTCATTCAATAATTATATTAGCTAGTCAGTAAATATTTAATACAGTATATATTTTACAAAGAGGTACTACCTGGAATTTGCATTTGATTTTAGAAATTTTAGAATATATTGTCCATATGTTTACCAACAAAAATTCAAAAGTTAATCATTATAAGTGAATAGACTGTTTCAATAAAAAAAAAGACTATTTTGTTTCTAGCTTTTATGAAAGAGCAATGGTTCCTACCTACACTGTCAAAGGGATAACTATTATTTCTACGGCATTCAAAATAATTTGAAAGTTGGGATAATTATATTAAACAGCTTTGGGACTACTTCATGGTGGCTGCTCTGAAGAATCTGTCTTTTAGAGATATTTTTTAAATATTAGGGCCTTAAATATTTTATCCCCATGCATCACGTCCATCTCCAAACTAACATAAAATGAAGTCTCACAAACATCTCACAAAATACCGTAGGAAATAAATGTTTGTGGGCCAGAATTACCACACTGCACATCTAACAGAATACTTATGATGAAAACCTGAAGGTATGAACAGATTAGCCCTATCCTGTGTTACAATAAGAATTACCACCATTGAGTAGATCTAATGCTACCCTATGGCCTCAAATGGTTAAACTTAAAAGATGAAGATACCGCCCTCTACAAGAGGCATTTGAAGACCTATCATTAAGATCTGTCTTTTAATTCACTGAGTATTATTTTCTTAACCATGGATATTTTTTAATCCAAAACATAAACTTGGCCCCAAAAGAATGACACTGAGTTGCTGCTCTGCACCATCTTTTCCGGCTGGCGGCTCACTCAAGTCCTACACCTGGCCAGTAACCTTTGTGTCACTGCATCACCGTGATGCCCGTAAGCCTAATGGGACTCTGCAGCTAGGCCAACTCGCCAAGGTCCAGTGGCCTCTGAGCAGGAAACAGGCCATGTGTGGCCTGCAGGGCCACGACAGCTGCTGTGAGTTTATCAGCACGCAGGCCCAGCAGAAAGGAGCCCGTTCTGAACACCTCCCGCTCCAGAAGTAAGGCCCTCCTGCTAGCCTTCTGCCCTGCTCGCTAGGCTCCTTTCCCGGTAAGGAACACAGAAAATTCACAGAGGCACACCAAATCAAACACACACACTTAGAACAAAGCTGGAGAATCACTGAAAACAAACTAACCATCTTCTATATTCAATGACTGTGAAGATAACACAAAAGTAATTGGCTTTTCATTTTTATTATGATTATGATTTTTTTTGCAATTATGAACAAGTTAGAAAGGGCATTTACATCATGATGAGATGTTAACATGTAACACTTTCTTTTAACATGAGGTATTCCCCTCAAACCTGCAAACTTAGAAATGAGCAAGAGGAACGGGCATTGTACCAAACGGCTTTCCCAAGTGTAGGGTTACCCAAACACACACTCGTATGCTTGTGTTTATATCTATAGAAATTTTAACTATTTATGCAAAAATCCAAAAGCTAAATGTAAACTTAGTGCAATGTACATTTATACTGTATCTTGTATAGTTATTACCGTGTTTCCCTGAAATTAAGACGTGGCCGGACCATCAGCTCTAACGCATCTTTTGGAGCAAAAAATATAAGACCCAGTATTATATTACATTACATTACATTATACCTGGTATTATATTTATCATATTATTATATTATATTATATTATATTATATTATATTATATTATATTATATTATACCCAGTCTTATATTATATTAAAATAAGTCCCAGTCGTATAGTATATTAAAATAAGACCGGGTCTTATATTAATTTTTGCTCCAAAAGACGCATTAGAGCTGATGGTCCAACTAGGTCTTATTTTCAGGGAAACACAGTATATGCTATATACATTATTAAATATACACATATATACAGCATATACACCACATACTATGCATGAACTATTTCTACTCATGTGGAAAGAAAATTAAAATTAAAAATAAGAATCTATGTTCAAGGTTACTGTTCATAACAAGAGATAGAGCTTTGTAACTGTTGACCGTTTTAAATATTGTTTTCTTTGTTATTTAATTAGGATTACAACTTTGTTACATATCTTGACAATTTTCAATATTAAGAATTTAAAAATCTACACTTGAACAAACATGTTGACACTTGAGAAGCACATTAAGGTACCCAATGAAGAGCAGTTTACAAACACTGCATCCAATTCCAATAGAACTTCTGAAGTACCAAACGTGTTTGGGGCAAAAGTCAGAACATTTAGAATAATTACTGTTAATGAAAACATTAAGTTCCAAGTTTTCCCTATTAAAATAGCTTAAACGTCAGTATCCTGACAATGTAGTCATGAAAATGTCCTTTAAATTTTTGAAATTCAAGACAGATCTAAGAAAAACATAAAAATAAACTTTTGCCCTTAACATTTCTAATTCTAAATTGGTGCAATAATGGACAATCTTAGATGAATATATGGATGGATCCCCATTTGCTTATGAAGACCCTAAGATACAGGCCAGCACAGTAAGTTCTGCGGGGCCACACTGCCAGGGTCCAAATTCTGTCCCTGCCGTTTACGCCGGCCATGCGACCCAGTCAGGTGCTGCTCCTCAGAGCCTGAACACAAAAAGGGACTAATGACAGACCCCAAGGGAATGCTGTGAAATTTAAATGAGCTAATACCTGTAAAATGCTTGAGAAAGTGCCTGGCTCCTCAGTACACCCTCAATCAATGTTAGTTAGTTGTTGTTACCATTGCAGTTGTAATTATTAATCATCTTGGCTGTGAAATATGATTGGCCATGAAAAGCCATTTATGGTTCGTAATTGGCTAGTTACGTACCATAAATTGGCTGGTTAGTAAGGGCAATAGAGCAAAAACATAAAATAAAACAGAAAGCTAAGGAAATCTGCCTTGCTGGCTATCCAGTCCGTTGACTCGAATGCAGTAGACTAAGTCCTCCAAGGATGCAGGCCCACTGTACTCCCATTCGCACTGCCCAGGGCCTGGCCAGACAGCACATGCTCTTCAAGTGCTCTCTGAAGCAGAGTTAAATAAATACTTTTTGTATAAGAAATTTTACATTACTCTCTGTAAAGTCAAAAATCCAATTAATTGGCAAGAATTATACCAAAGGGATAAACTACAAGCTTAGATGCCTCTGATTAACTATTAGATGGCTATTTCTCATCACTCCTGCACATGGCAGCTGTGGAAAGGGTTCCCATCACATGGGAAATAACCGCAAAACAAACACTGCTACTTCCCCAGCTATTGCCACCCCCTCTCGTGACTGAGCCCTTTTTCTGTGTGCACTCTAATACGGGAACGGCAAACAGTATCCCGCTGAGATGTGGTTAGCGTTTCCATTTTACAGATGAGGAAACAGGTTTAGACGTGTTAAGTAAATCAGCCTATCAAGTGGGCCAACTGCGATTAAGACCCAACAGTCCACTATCAGTAAAACTTGACTATTTCTTCAGTTTACGCACTGGCTTTGTGTAGACAGCTATGATAGCTTCCTGCACCTTTCAGTCGTTGAAGAGCAACACGCATTTTCTTGTGACTGTCAAAATAGATCATTACCTTTTTTCTTGCTTGGGATCTTCATAACTTAAAAAGACATACTCTTCACTTCACCTTCACCTACAGGATACAGGATGATCCTCTACCAGAACCACCATCACTATGAAGTCCTGCCCCTAGCAGAGCTAAGAAAGACACATAGGAGCACAGAACGGCATGGTGCCCTGACCTGGAGGGTTTGCAGAGCACATGGGATAGAAGATAATGGGTAAGAGAATCAAGAGTAACGATGACAAAATGTGATAAACCATGGCCAAGAAGTGAAATCCAAAGAGAGAGGAAAGAACTGGGAGAAATTGCAACAATTCAGGTCTCCATGTCATAATAGCTGGGAAAGGGAGCGAGAGAACCATAAAGCCAACAGAGCTATGTCAGATCCCTATGGCAACATGGCTTTTATGTGGACATGGGTCCAAGACACTGGTGCAGAATATACACGAGCAAAAAAAGAAGAAATTCTCCCTACTTTTATGGCACATTTCCCTGAGTATCAGAACGCACATGTCTAACTGACATTAATATTGGTTACTGTTCTCTAATGGAGGTGGTGGTTGGGGGTAATGGCTCTAGAACTGGCCAATCAAGGATAAACCGCCTCCAAATGCATAGGAACAGAGAAGTAAAACATCCATCTCCCATTCTATCAGATGGTTCCATATGTGGAAGTGTGTTCAAAATGACTGAAGCACGTTGCAGCAGCCCAGTGAACCAAAGACAGGTCAGTTATGTTGAATGCAGTAACTGACAACACACACACACACGCACACACAGAACCCACCAGAACTGGCGGTTGCAGAGCTCCGGCTGCAGTCCCTGACCACTTGCTAGACACCCATTCACTTTCTGGTAGAAACAAGAGGATGTGCTGCCCACATTTCAACTAGGGAATAGCTGGCCCGAAGACAGCCATGAGAGGACTCCACGGGTGCGTCTGCCATTCTCCCCCCCCTCCCCCCCGCCCCGCTGTTGGCCACAGAGCCCCTAGGTAAGCAGAGCAGGGAGCAAACTGTGCACATCACAAGTGCCATGTGCGAATGGGACGAAGGGAGCACAAAATGTGAGCCGCTCACGTAATGCAACAGACACTCTCCTTTGAGGTTCTACACAAACTGGGCACCTGCAAATTAAGTCACTGGCCCAACAGTTTACATTATTTGACACATTATCAGTTAGTTTTTTATTCTATTCCCTTGCGCTCCCTTCTTACTCTTCACGTTCCCTCTTTAGTGAATCTACAGCTAAATCTTTGGGCAATAATCCCTCCACCTTCAGCCCAAAACTGTGTCCTACAAATCCGGATTTCCCATAGATCAGATTTTCTTAGCGTGGGCAAGAAGGAAACAGATAAAAATATTAGCTGTAACTGTCTTTCTGGGATGGAAGAAAGGCAAGTATTTCCACCCCACCTTTATATTTTTCACAAATTACTTACAATAAGCAGCCAGTTTGTGTTTCAATCATGTTTATAACTTTTACTACTGTTATACTGAGAGTTGTTTCCTTCGAAAGTGGTAGCACTGGCCTTCAAAAAAGCTGGCTACTGTCTTTAATAATAATAGGGATAGCAACACCTAGCATTTACTGATAATTACTGTGTGTCAAGCAATGTTCTAAGTGCATTACATGTTCATCTTAACCTAAGATACAGGTACTATTATCCCATTTGACTGGCAAGGAAACCAAAGCACAAACTAACTAGACAATTAGCCCAGGTGAGTGACAGAGCCAAATGCAAACCCGAGAGCCTTAACCCCCAGTCCTGGCTATGTCTCCTGTTGGTGATGTTTGTCTACAGGAGGTTTGCTTTGAATGATCTCAGAAATTATTAGTCATCTACACTTAGGAAACTTAAAAATCTCTCTATTAAACAGAAATTAGATCTGAAATAAAATTATGTATTTAATAAACATTTGTCATGAACCTGAGAGAGGGGCATTCCTCTCTTAATGAGTGGAAATGCAATGCCGTCCCATACAGGTGTGACTGGCCTGGCTACCCACACCAGCCCTGAAGCCTCCACACCTGAGGGTAGATGAGCAATTCAAATGAAAACGTAACTGAAAGGAAGGGCAGGCGAGCTTCCCTAAATCTCTTCCTCACCAGTGTGAATCTTGACAGATCAAAGACAAAGCCTTCCAAGAAGTAGAAATTTGGCAGAAACTGTTTAAAATTGACAGAAAAAAAACAGGAGGTAAGAATACTAATACTGAAAGTTACCCAGTGCAATGGGACAGCGGATTCAAGGCAAATTGGGCAGGGCACCAATTTCCAAGGATGACTGGGACAGTACCAGGCCACTTGGTCTGAGTTCTCTTGCAGAATTAAGTTTTGCAGCAATGTGCAGATGTTTAAGTTTTATTATCAATATGGTTCATGTTTTCAGGCTATAAAAATATATTTAATTAAACCCAGTATGTGTATAAAAGTTTTAATAATAAAAAAGACAGATATTCAAGGCATGGTAGCTCTTCATATCTATAAAAAGAAAAACACTTTAATGAATAGGAAGCTGAACACTAAAGTAAATTAACAAAAAATAAACAGCCAATGTAATATAAAAACATGAGCTAACTGAGGTCGTTAATGTCAGTTAAATGGCAAATGATCCATTACAACCAATGTTGAATGTGTCAATTAAATATGAGCAGACAGTCTTGCAATTCGAGTTTAAAGATTTACTTTTACTTCTTCCAGATTCATAGCCTTTCGAACATGAACAATTTCTCTGAATTAACAACTTGCCTTTACACTCTATATACAAACTGTACATAAGAAGACCTTAACAATTACGTTTATGAAAGCAGAGGATAGTATTACATTTAGAAAAGGGTCAATCCAAAAAGTATTATCAATTTCAAATCATTTAATTTTTACAGAACGATGACACTATATTTTCACTATTCTTTGCTTCTCTTTTCTTCAAGGACTACTGTCAATAAGATGTGTTATGAAATGCACTTAAGAACTACAGCTGAAAGAATCTTAAAATGTTTAAAGTATGTGGAAGCTTTCTTTCCATAAGAACTGTAAAAAAATAAAGCAGTCTTTAATAATAGCCTACTCTTTTGGAAATGATGTTTTCGCTCGCAAAACATTTCTTTCTGAAATACACTCCGTTTAGCCTGAGCGAAATTTTCTGATTCCTTTCCAGCCCTATATTGAAGCTTCCCCCACAATGGCGTGTTCCTGGCACCTGCGCCATCCATCCACTGCCTCACACCCTGCAACTTCCTCCCACTCAGACAGTGCTGCTTTCCCTGCCTTTACTTTTGTTTTCCAGTAACATCAAATCATTACAGCACATCCCTCAAAAATCCCCAATAAGCCAATAGACACCAAACAGGTCCAAGGAGATCCAAATCCCAATCTGGAAAATAACTGCTTTGGAGCATTTTTCATGTCTCCAGAATGTCCTTTCTTCCACAGTGATGTTCAGGTACCTTCAAAGAGCACTGGGGGACAAAAATCAAAAATCTAAAAATTGTATTTTGAGCAGAGATTTAAATAGGAATGTGAAGAGACCCGAAAGGAAGTTGAAAAGAGAATTTGTTTCCAAGCTAGTACCCTAAGGGGCCCATCGCCCACGGCTCGCTCCTGCTCCTGGAGCTCGGCCACACCACAGCTGTAGCACAACCATGCTACACTTTCTCCTGTCTCTAAGCTTCTGCCCTGACACCCAAGGAAGAGATGACCAGCCGGTCCCCAGCTGCTCCCCACCCTCCTCCCAACTCCAGCCAGTGTCTTGTCTGCAGCCATGTGACAGATGCCTAGTCAAAATTTCACCCTTCCTGAATTCCTGACCCAAAGAAACGGGGGAGAGGCGAGATAGTAAAATGATTATTTTAATAAAATGAAGTTTTGAGGTGATTTGTTAACTGTAACAGTGTTACTAACAATATATGCAGATGGGAAAGCATATGGAGGCATAAGAAACAATTGAGCAGAGAGAAGGCAGGCCAATCAGAAACATCCGAGGGGCATAGGAAATAGGATATCAATAAGGGGCAAAGCAAGATGGCCTTTATAACCCGGAAACTCAGGAATTGGGGATCATCAGATCAAAATCAGGGGAATTAAGTGAAAGTCTGTAAAACCAAAGCATCAGACCACTATCATCCCGATTCCATTAGGAAAGAGAGGTTCTCTGTAGAGAGGGACCAGAAACGCTCAGGGCTCCCAGAGAGGGGACGGCTTGTGAAATGGGGCTAAGTCATAATCAGAGTCATTACTGAACACTGAGAACTTAAATCCCTTTCTCTCTGTAGTTCAGCTCCAGAATGTCAGCAGCCAGGCTTAAACATCACTCGCCATCTTTCCAAGCGGAAGACTATAGGTACCTTCTCTGGAGAAAATAAACTGCTCCAGAGGAAAGATTTTCACATGTTAACCTGAGGAAGTCCCCAACGACAAAGCTGGCAGATAACATCAGGCCCCTGAAGAGATGCCGACCTGTCCACAAGCCCAGCTCACACTGAGAGCTTCCAATCAGCATGTAGTGCTTCACCCTTAAAAGTGAACACTTCTGAATAAAGCCTTTGGCATAACTTTTAGAAAGAGAGAAATTCAGAAGAAACAGAGATAATGCAAGGAATAGAAGAAACACTTAAAAACTAACATTTATTTCAATGAGGAAAAAAGAATATCGCATCCATGAATGAAATATAGAAGGCTATAATGAGGAATGAAATACAAAGAAAAACACTTTGAAATAAAAAAACATAAAGAGAAAAATAATAGTCAGGTTGGAAGATAAAGTCAAAGTAATCTCTTAGACAGAAAACAATAAAGGAATGGAAAAATCAGTAAAAGAAAGATCAATCAATTCAGTATCCAAATGCAACCCACGGGAGTTTCAGAATGAGAAAGCAGAGAGAGAAAAAAAGTATATAAATATTACAAGATAACTGCCCAGAAATAAAGAACAGCACAAACTTAGTGCCCAGCACAATGAAGAACCAAAAACAAAGACCCACAGAAACGCAAACACAGAGTGAAAATCTTAATAGCACCAGGGGTAGAGAAGGGGGAGGAGGTCACATATAAAGAAATGACATCTATTTTTTCAGCAACATGAAAAGTCTGAAGGCAGGAATACTAGAAGTTAGAAGTTATATTTTTTAAAGTCTTAGAGAAAATTATTTCCATCCTATATTACTCTAGCCTAGCCAAACAAACTATTCAAATGTGAAAGTACAAATAAAGGTATTTTTAAAAACACAAGGTCTAAAAAAATTTACTTCCTATTCACACTTTCTCATGAAGGTACAGAAGGATGTGCACAATCAAATGACAAGTGATTTAGGGAACAGCGGATCTATCCATATGTAAGAGGCACAGAGAAGAGTCAGCACAAAAAAAAAATGAAAGGGGGATCCCAGGAGAGGGTTGTATACAGAAATAAAGAACTGCAAAAACTGGGGTAGGAGACATCTAGAAAGTATGTCTATTAGGGGAAAAAAATGTAATTGAAAAAAATTATCTGACAGCTATGACATGAAAAACTACTGTTGAGCTATTGGGCGGTGGTGAAAGAAATAATCAGATTTTTTAAAAAGTCATGAGAAATGAATGAAGCAAACTTTAACTCCCGGCAAAACTAAAAGTTATCCAAGAAAGGAAATGTAATTATAGTATAGTGAAATACTTATATCAGTAGTGAACAAAGTTAAAAAGATTTAGTAATGAAAACAGTAAAATGGTCTTAACCTAAAGTTGAGATGCGATTATATTGGGAGGATGGTGAAGGGTGGGAAAGAGAGGGTATAAAGCAATACAATCCTCATTAAATAATGTCAAACGGAAGAATTTAAAAGATAACACACATTAATGATTGTATGAATGTGTGTGTGGATTTTAAAAAGAAACAGATATAAAAAGGCAGTTTCATTTGATTTTTTAATACCACCTATAAAGTAGGTATACACTTCTAAACTTTGTCTATTTTTAAAAACTTAGATTCCCTGGGTTACAAGTTATCCTAGGAGGAAGGAACATATGTGCCTTTAACCTATTGGTTTTCTAATGCTTGATTCTTATGTCTGACACAAAGGTGGAGACTCTCCATTTCCTGATTGAGTTAACTGGGCCATGAATACCTCCCATTCCCACTTTACTATTACCCTCCCCCTCAAAAACAATCACCGCCCCTGTCCATCCACAGGTGATGTGACTACCTGGGCAATCTTAGAAAAAGACGATGGCGCTTTCCAACAGTCAGGGCAGTGCTGGTACCACACACAAGATTAGACAAGGGGTGCTTACTGGAAGTCCCAAGAAATTAGATACTTTCAGTTTTTCGCTAAGTCACGAATTAAACAGTGTGGTTACACTCAACTGCCAAGACAACAAGAGACCTATACTGAAATGTAAGTATCAAAATAAATACTGAATAGATTTATCATGAAATTGTTTTATCCAGTAAATGAAAATGACTTAAATTCTGAGATCCTTCCTAAAATAATGAAAGAGAGCTAAAAATTATGTATTCCTCTCTGTGTCCTGCAAGCTAAAAATCTCAGTTCCGAGTACATGGAAAACCACGGCTCCCTCTGCGATGTACAGGCTCTGGGGCACAGCGACCCCCCGGCCCTCGCAGGGCCTCCTCCCGGGCCTCAGTGACAGCAGAGATAACTATGTGGCAACATTTCACCTAGTTCCTTCCCCACTAAACCAGACCCCTCCTCCAGGGAAAGCCACGAATCTGATCCGGAGCCCCAGTAATTAGCACACTACCTGACACACAGAAAGGAGCGCAGTAATTCTTTTCCAGATATACTAATCAAATTATACCACTGTGATTACGGGCCTAAGCATTACAAGAAATGCTGCTGGTGGTTTAACAAGAAATACTCAACTTTTACAGATACTTTCTCCACAGTCTTTTAACTTGGATGGTTAAACAAAACAAAACAAAACAAAAAAAGGGAAGGCCACACTGCAATCAACGTTTTTAAAGGAAGAACCAACTGAATAAAAATAATTCATGTTTGTATTTCATGCAAATCTCTACTGTTCCTGGACTATTGCCAAGCTCAAACTCAGGCAGAGCAAGTAGTAATTTCCAACACCCTTAGCAGCCAATGAAACTAGCAGCATGTGCCTTCCCCCAGCCTCCCACACCTGTCACTGGGGTTGGTCATCTCTCCCTGTGGCAGGATATGGCGAGTTTACAGCTGACTCAGTTCGCCTACCAGCATATTCTGTATGAGGGAAACTGGACTCACTGGAACCTCACCTAGAAATGGTAAGTTTCCAACGAGGTATTTCAGCAGTTAGACAGGTATTTTATTATAATATGATACAATATATAATTGTCTTTGCAAAGTTGGGATTCCTGTCAACTGAGAATTTTCAAATGATTGTGTAACCCGATAAATATGGAAACAGCAATCACAGAACTACAAAATAGATAAGTAAAATTCTTCAATCACAATTCAGGTAATATTATCAACAATACTAGTACTTTGAGGAATATTTTGTTTTACAAACCGAGACATAAGCACTGAAGACATCTGAATCTTTCATTCATTAAGCAATTCAACAGTATTAAAAATGGGCTTATTACTTTTAACTGGAAAAATGTAAATACATTATATGTACACTTGAATCAGCTGCCGTCTGGGGAGAACAAGAGAAATGTGGAACAAACAAAATAACAGTTTAACTTTGCTATCATAAGGAAGCCTGAAAAAATATGTAGCTAGAAAAAGTAATATATCACATTTAAATGTATCCTACTAGAAGGTAAAAGTTATGTTTCTACAAAGAAATGGTTCTTTGTACACTAACAAAGCAAACATTAAATTCTCTTTTGAATTATATTAATGAAAATATTTGTACCATGGAACTAAATGGAATTTTAAGTAAAGAGCCATCTATTGAAAAAGTGAAAATAACTTCTTACACAGTGACACACAACAGTGTCTAATGATTTGTATCACACAAGAACAAAGTTACTTTATGGTGATGAGATGGGTTCTGTACCATGTACTGAGACTTCCATACCCTGATGTCTAGCACCGTGCTCAGTGACACTCAGAAGCAGTAACAAACCTTGCTGAAGATACATCCTCTCAACACCAGTGATGAAGAAATCTACACTTTTCCCTACCTTTAAACTCTACTACTCCAATGTCCACTTCTGTCACAGATTGCACTTACTTTCCCCCCTTTAAAAAAATGGACAAAGTACGTAATGTAACAATTTTCATGACACTGAACATCAGGCAATAAGGACAGTGGTGCCTGAGAAACAGGGAAAAACAAGGGGAGCCCGACTTGCCCAGCTGTGAGTTTCCAGCCGCAGTGCAGGCAGGGGAAAGCAGGCAGTGTGGATGTCTTTCCCTAAGTTGAGGAATGGAGCTGGGAGCCCGAGTGTGCCAAGAGGGCTGATGTTCACAGGTAAGAGTAAAGAAAAGGAGAAAGCTACAGAGAGAGAGGTTCTGGATATTAACAGTCTTCCCTCCAGGACTGAGCAGAGTAACGTCCAGCGCATGTGTATGAAGAAACAATATGAGGGTGGGGAAAGAACCACTGGCAAGGACTGTAAAGAATAAGCCTCAGGACAAACCCAGAAGAGTTCCTGTTCCTAAGCAGGGAGGGAAAACTGCATAGAACACTTGGAAGGAACTTGCCTCAAAGGGGGGACAAAATTAGTGCTAAATACCACTCTGGTCCCACCAATCAGAGTTTAAACATAGGACCAAAAAGGATCAAGCTGTTTCCAACTAAGGTAACTGGGTCCCACACCAAAGCTCAAGGACGTTTATACACACGCACACACACATGCAGGCCTATCTTCATCCAGCACTCAACAAGGTAAAGTTCACCATGTCTGGCACCCAATCAAAAATTATCAGAAATACAAAGAAGCATGAAAATATGACCCATAACCAAGAGAAAAGTCAATACATTGAAATACACACAAAAATGACAAAGATGTTCAAATTGGTGGGCAAGAAGACTCAGTTACAACTGTATTCCAACTGGTAAAACGGAAGAGAAAAAAGTGCACATCTTTAAATTAGAGATATGGAAACTATACGAAATAACCCAAATTGTCCTTCTAGAGATGAAAACTATAATGTCTGATATGTGAATACACTGGATGTACTTAATGGCAGATTAAAACAACACACAAGAAAAGACTCCTAAACCTGAAACAGAAAGAAAAAGAAAAAAAAAACCAGAAAAAAAAAGGAAGTCTAATGTATATGTACTTGATGCTACAGAAACCGGGGGTGGGGAAGAGGAAGACAGAATAAAATATTTTGGGGGAAAAAAGTGGCTGCAAAACTTCTAAATATAATGAACTATAAATTCAGATCCAAAACAGTCAATGAACTCCAAGCAAAAGACACACAAAGAAAAACACCATCATACAACCATACATATGACTACAGTCATATTGTAATCAAATAGCCTAAAACCAATAATAGAGAAAATTTTAAGAGGAGCCAGGGGAAAACAATCCTCATTATATAAAAAAACAACAAAAATAAGAAAAACTTATCAGAAACAATGAAAACCAGAAGACAATGGAGCAAATATCTTAAAAGTACTGAAAGAAAAATATTGTTAAACTAAAATTCTATTATTCTGTGAAAATATCTTTCAAACATGAAGCAATCACAAATTTCACAAAAAAGCACAAGTGATTAAAACAATGATAAATTAGACTTCAGCAAAATTAAAGGCTTTTCTTTTGATTCAAAAGACACCTCTAAGAAATTAAAAAGATAAGCCACAAACTATGAGAAAATACCTGCCAATCATATTAAACAACTTGGACCCAGGATATATAAAAAACTCTTAAAACTCAGTAATAAGAAAACAAAATAATCCAATTAAAAAATTAGTGAAAGTTCTGAATAGCTTTTTCACCAAAGAAGGCATACAAATGGTTGACACACATGGGAAAGATGCTCAGCGTCATTGTGACGAGGGAAATGCCAGTGAAACCCAATCACTTCCATAACAATGGCTACAATGAAGAGACAGAAGGCAACTGGTGGTGAGGATGTGGAGAAGAGCACTGCTGGTAGGAACACAAAATGGTACAAAATTGTTAGAAATATACCCCACGTCCTCCTAGTAGTAAGTAGGTAACTACTCAAAAGAAATGAAACCATGACGTCTACAGAAAGACTGACACGTGACTGTGACGGGCAGAACTGTTCCTAATAACTGAAAAGAGAAACAACCCAAAGTCGATAAATAAAATGCCTACTAGGCAATTAAACCTCCGACGACAACAGCGGAGGGGCCCGGGGTGAGACGGAGTGTACGGAGGGAAGGTTAGTATACGCTCTGTGAGGACGCGAGCTGAAGGGCAGGCTTTGGTAAGTGACACCGTGTATCTGAAACCTAAGGCAACAGCTAAAACAATACAACAAAATACGGCAAATACATTCTGTTGTTCCAAGTGATGCTTCCCACTGAGTGAAAACAAACCTGCCGAAATCTAACAAAAGGTAAGCTAAAAGATGGGAGACTGCCACAGGCGCTTTCTCTTGGCTTTTTAATTCTCTGAATTTCATTGACATCAGCATGCGTCTCGTCTCGTGTGAAGAAGATGGCAGAAAGTGGTACTTGGGGTGGGTTTCTATTCTGTGCTGTTTTCAAGGAACGATTTAACCTTTATCTTCTCCAATCTTAGGCAAAATTGCAACACTTCGGTCTCTACCTCCACACAATTAGCCTTTCATGTACATTAACCAAACAAGATTATTTACTATAAAACTATCTGATAACATAATTCAGCGTGTTTTAAAATTCAGTGCAAAAGGAAGAGTCACTAATGCTCCCCTGTGAGAAACTAAGAAGTATGAAAAATGATTCTAGGACTCATATGGCTTTGTTATTACAAGGTTTATGGAGCTAAAGCCCCCAGAAGGGTTTACGTTTCAAAATCCTCAACTGTACTCACTCTGAACTTGTTTAGATAGCACATCTTTATTCAGATTGTTAAAAAAAACACAAAGTGTGCATAGATATCACTGAAATATACCCACAGCAGAAACTCAAAACTACATCACAGTTTTCACTTCACTCCTCCCCATATCCTCTGTTTTTTGTTCTCCTAAAACCCCGGACACTGTCAGTCCTTGAATGAATAAAACGATTTTTTTAAGTCCGGTGCCCTTTGGGAAATCACATCTAAATTAGCCCAGCAAATGTTGTAGAAAAATGCTTCACAAAGAAAAACTTTTGAGATACAGAAAGAATTTCTATTCAGGTCATATAAAAACTAACCAGAACAGGAGAGATATTTGGGGGTTGGAAAAACAACAAAAACGTATAGACCAAAACACACTTATTCATGATAACCATAAATATATATATCTTAGTATTTCCTCTGTTTGTCTATTCATAATCAGAGTAAAAAATGTCACTAAATCACTATGAAGGAATTTTAAATAAATCAGATGTTGTTACTATTGAGATAAACTAGTAAATCAAACTGAACGAAAAATATGGTAGGGGGCTCATTCAAGAAAAATAAATCAGTGGAATGGTTTTAGAGAGTTAAAAATATAAACTAAATGGAATATTCTTTATTCATTTCATGTGCCTTTAGCCTCTATTTAATAATGGGAATTCTGTGGTGCTTAAAACACTAAGTTCCTTTTAAATCAACAATAAAAAAAATTGGTTGCTTTGCATAAAAGTAAAAATATATATGCAGGAAGAAGAGCAACTTAGAAACTCACTAATAAAATAAACCTACATATCCTATTAAAATGCATTTTAAATTTATTTATAGGAAACATTAAATAAAGCATAGAATTTGAGAACCAGAAAGGATGTTAAAGATCATTTAGTTGGAGTTTATTACACGAAGTTAGAAACTACATTTGCTTACATCACCACTGTTCAAAAGAACTTGCTGTGACAAGAGAAACCGTCTATATTCTGTGCTGTCCAATATGATAGCCACTAACCACGTGTAGCTATTTAAATTCATTAAAATGAAACAAAATTTAAAACTCAGTTCCTTAGTCGCATTGCAAGCTCTCAGTAGTCACATACTTGACGGCTACAGAACCGCACAGCACAAAGCCTTACACAACATGTAGTGAGACTGTACAACACACAATGACAGCAATCAGTAAGTCGCTCCTTTCTATGATTTTCCTACCTCCTTCAAAAGAATTAAAATACAAAGAAATTCCTGAAAGTATAAAATGCCTTTTTAATGGAATTTTTTTACCAGAATTCCTAGGCTGACAGTTGGGTGGGTCCTCTGTTAGGGATCATTTGTTTTAAAGAAGTATCTCTGAATTGAAACCTATCCCATTTCTAATTTTTATAGGTTCCTCCAGCTAGATCCAGTTGAACGTGAGGAGACTGCTGTAATGCAAGTGCTCACCTGAATCCCAAAGATTACCTAGGACACACCAAGGGCCGACCTGAAGTAACAGAAAGACAGCCTCCTATTTCAATAAACAACAGGGGTGGGAGAGGCAGCTCTGCTTAGAGTACTGAATTCAAACTCTGGGACCCAAGTTTACATTTACATGCTTACTTGAATATGTTAATCCCGCACTGGTAACTAAAGAAAAGTTCTTCATCAAGATTACACGATCTCATTAAAATATTCTTAATAAAGCAGATTTGCACAATTTTATACTCAGAGAGGCAAAAGTGAGGGCCCTGGGTGAAGTGGGCAGCTCATGTCAGCTGTGGTCCTTGCTGGTGCTGTGACACTGAGAAACCACTGGGCGCCCCTGGCTTCCGACTGCCCCCACCCCACCCACCACCTGCAAACTAAGGTTACCAGCCTGGACACCCCTTACTTCTCGTTTCTGAGTGTTAGTCCATCGCACATTGTTAAGTGCTCAGTAAACATCTGAGAACTGCTGTTGTTGACTACATAGATACTGGTTAACATTCCTTCTAGAATTTCAATCTTCTAATTTTCATTTAGGAATTCTGGAGAAAATGTCTTGTCAAATGAATATAAAGAATTGTTTTAGCCTTTTTATGTACTAGTTTTTAAATCTGAAGTTCAGAATTCTATGAACTAAGGAATGTCCTTCCTAGACTTCTAAGATGGCCCCCAAGACCCCTGGCTCCTGCTGTACATACCGTGTTATAATCCTCTCCCTGTGATTATACCGACAATTAAGTTACATGACATGACAAAGGTCAGGCACTCTGCAGATGAAGTTAAGGTCCCCAATCGGTTGACTCTGAGTTAATCAGAAAAGAGGTTATCCTGGGTGGGCCTGACCTAATCAGGAGAGCTCTTTAAATCAGTCAGAGAGACTCTCAGCTGGCCTTGCAGAAGCAAGCTGCTCTGAGTTCTACTCGTATGGCTGCAACGAAATAAATTTTGCCAACAACCACATGAGCTTGGAAGAAGACTCCAAGCCTCAGATGAGACCCCAGCCCGACTGACAAGCTGAGCAAAGGACTCGGGTATGCCATGCCCAGATTCCTGACCCATGGAAACTATGAAATAAAAATATGGGTGTTGTTTTAAGCCTGTAAGTTAGTGGTAATTTATTACAAAAGCTAACACATTCCCAAGCTCATCCACTGTCTACTGTTTGATATATCTCATTCAGAAATTTTCTCTGGACACAGGTACACACACTTCTCTCAACCACTCTACATTACATAATGCCACATGTTATTATCCCCATTTTAAAGATGAGGAACTTGAGGCTAACTGACATGGAAATAAACTAAGTTCTCCTGTAGGACGGCATTAGTGAGCTCATGTCATCTTCTATCAGTAAGGATGGGAGGCTCATTTCGCTCATGACAAAGTCATAATTTTTTCAAGATTACAAAGTAAAAGCAGAAACAGGAATCTCTGAATTCAAGTATACTTGAATGCAAAGCCCAAAAATCCCACCAATTTTTCAGTTTTTATTCTCTGATAATTACTGTTAATTAGAAATAAATGTCTGAAAACTTCATCAAGAGTGCATTTCAGGATACCTGAAGGTGAAGGAGGGTGGCAGTAACCTCTGTCGTTTGTGTGACTAGCATGGGAAGTCCGCTGGCTAAGGAAACCAGCAGTACAGAGAAACATCAGCACCCAGAGAAAATCAGAGATCTACACTTCCACAGAAAATACAAACTGGGGCAAAACTATTTTTCTCCACTAGAAATCCAGGAGTATGCAGGGAGGATGGTCAAAGCAGAGCTGAGAGAGAGCGAGGTCCTGCATATGACGGGGCACTCGCTCGGGTCACAAACATCGACTGTTGTAATTCAGCTTGAGCAAGACATAAATACATTGCACAATACACAGGGGATAAAAGCAAAATCCACTGAGGCAGCAGAAGGCAAATGGCACCCCGAGTGTTCTATCATGTGAGTACAGAGAGGGAATACAAGAGAGGTACAACAAACAATACAGAGCGGAATGTTGTACCATTAGCTACAAACAGCTGTCTTATACCCCAAAAGGATCTCTTTCCAATGCTGTTTACTAATCACAAACATTTGGCAGTATTTATCAAATAGGATTAAAATAGTTTAGAACAAATTGTTGTTAATATTCCAAAATTTAAAACATCATAGCAGAATTACTAAGCAATCTTGATTAAAATAGTTACACATATTTCAAGTGAAATAGAATATAATTTCAAACTTTTTAAAAATAAAATATTCAAAAGTAATGTTCTAAAAATTGAAAGCTTTTATTCCTAGTAATTAAACATAATATTGTATATAATGTATACATTCTAGAGTTTGCTTATTGATACAGAAAGGGTAAACATTAATTTTCTTTACATTGTCTGAACTGTTTTACCTAGGTTTGTCTTTTACCATAATGAAAAGGCGTTACAGAATGAAAAATAAGCAAGACAAAAGAAAATTAAATTGAACTTATTGTGCCTTCTAAGTTATCAGACAATGTACTTTTTTTAGAAAATCAGAATATAGTACTGAAGTATGTTTTTAAACTTCTATTTTAATAAATGTTCCAGAATCTAAGATTCCCTGGCCAAATAAATCTCACATACATTAAGTCACACATCTGTAGTTAGAGATTAACAGTTATAAAACTAGTGCCATTGGAATAAGGCTGAATAAGGTTAATTAAATTGGCTTATGGGGAACTACATGTAAAGTAATTATTGTATTATTATGAGACCTTAAATTTTTCCCTGACATCTCTTTTCAATAAATGAAGAAAATTCTGGTTCACTATACCTACCATGTGAATTTAGTAGCTTAAACAAAGTTCATTCAGACTACACTCCTTTCTCCAGCTGGCTGTCTTAAAACATACACCAGCACCCAACTCAGGGGGAGAACCTGCGGTGTAAATCCGACATCACAGTACAACCACCCAGCACCCACCCTTGGGCTGGAAAGAGACACAATTTTAGCCTAGACTAACAAATGTGTTCTGAATAAAGATTTGCATTCACACTGAATATTACCTGGATAATTTTGTTGACAAACACAAAATCAACGGAGATATTAATAGCAGGGTATGCTTGTACTCAGTGTCCATTCTTGAAATAATTTATAAATAAATGACACACTCAGGTTCATCTCTAAGTCAACTTGTTTGGAACCTGGAAACGTATTTTCCACAAATACACTAAGTTGAAGTTAAATTTCTCAAAAATTTCAACATATAAATAGAACCAACGTTACCAGAAGCTAAATGTGTTTACAACAGTGCTTTCCTCAGGAGCAAAAGTCACCCAGCTTCGTGCCGGGGCCCATCCCCCACCTGTCTTGAGTCCCCTCACTCGCAGTAGGAAGAGACCTGCTTGCAGGTGCCCCCATTCCTTCACTCCAAGCAACCAGAACAAAATCTCAAGCCGGAGTAACCATTAACAATAAAAATGACCTACCATTTACTGAGGTGCAGGATGAGCACATCTCAACTAATCCTAACAACAATCCTATGCAGAAAGAACTTTTATTCCCCATCTTCAGCAAAACAAACAGGTAAAAAGAAAAGTCACATAAATTGCTCAGGTCACAGAGCTAGAACTGCTGGTACTGAGATTCAAACTGAAATCCAACAAAAGAGCATATACACTGCCTACATCTTAAAGGCAAAATTAAATAAGTCTAACCTGAAAATTCTCAAAACTTAAAGATTACTGAATTTTTTTTGCACGATCCATAATAAACTCCAAATGTACATTTAAATATGACTTTTGGATAATCAAGCTGTTGAACAACAAAAAATTTTTACTGTTCACAAACTCCCCCCAAAGATAATTAGCGACCTATGATTTTACATTAGGTTCCAAAATTTCAAACTTGTATTTAATATAAAAGAAGTGGAAAAGGAGACTATTAAACATTATTGGTTGGTGCAAAAGTAATTGCGATTTTAAAGGTTAAAAATAATTGCAAAAACTGCAATTATTTTTGCACCAACTTAATATATTTCTATTGCAAAAACTTTTTCCCTAAATTGAAATCACTAGGTTTTATTTTAAACTTTATTAACTTTATTCTAAGCTTTCTACAACTATTAACATACATTCGTACATTGAAGTGCAAATTTAGTTGATTCCATTAACCCCTGCAAAACTGGACAAAACAGCGTCGGAATTAGCAACAGTAATTTTTCTTAAATGACACACACTTTCCACACTATTAAGATAAAGTAGAGGGAGATTGAGCAAGAAAGATAGCTGCTTTAGAAAAACAAGCCTCACCTAGACGAACAGAAGCGCCTCTGTGAAGGGTGGAAAACACTGGTCTCATATTCTTAACAGGGACAAGCCAGACAAAATTTAGAAAATAAACTGTGCAGTCACGTTCAATATAAGAATCAGCAAAGTAATGGCAAGGACTGGACTGCTGAATTATGTTATTACTTTGAACCTTAAAAAATATTTAAAAAACAAAAACAAATTCTTGATCACAGCTGCTCTATGTAAAAACACACACACACACACACACACATACACACACACACACAAAACAGGAAATAACTGAATTTCAAACTGCTGATAACTGATGTCTACCACATGGGGAATAAAATACATATGCAGATGTATATGCAATAAAAAAAGTTACTTATGAAATATTCATTTGAAAAGTAATTAAGTCTTCCAATTGAAAAACTAACCTTTCACAACATAAAACTCATCATGTAGTTTCGAAATTAACACATTCTTCTGTCCTCTGGTGCTTATTACAATTCATTTAGCACCTCCTCTACATTGATACTTGGATTTTTCAGATATTTTTCATTTTCTAAAAGCTAAAATAAAACAGAACCAAAGAATGATTCTCCCCAAATATCCAAAACAAAACCTTTACAGACCACGTACACAAGACATAATTACAACCTTAGTAAATTTTCCCAAAATTTTTTATGAAAAATAAAACCTTTTCAAATTAGAGAATCCATACTTCAATTGAGGTTAATTAAGCTGTTTTTAAAAAATGAAACAGATTGAAAATGTATCCTCTGTCTTGCAAAATCAATAATTCCAAACTTGTAATTTTTACGCATAGAAAGACATACAAATACAGGCACACAACATTCTTTGGCCTGAGTACACACATAAGATTATATTATCATAAAAAAAACTTAAAACTACAAATCTCTCAAATAATCCTGTCCTAATTCTCCCTACACAAAGTATCAAATTAGCCTGTCTGTAGTCTCAGCACGTAAGCATGAAGAGATTTTTTTTTTTTTTTTTTTTTTTGGTCAGGGGAAGAAATTAGCAGGATTTTAGGCTTCAATGGCCAAAACAGACTATTAGCTTCCATTTGGCTATTAGTCAAATAAGCAGAGTGGTCTCTAAAGTGTCACCAACAGATAGCAATAAATTCTCAAAATGAGACTCAGTGCCTGCTTTTCTCATGTGGAAGGGAATGAAAAAAGCTGACTCAGCGTATGCAGTACATCCATTCAAGTCACATACTACTGATGTCAGAGAGAGCCGTGACAGCTCATAGTCTTGAGGAGCCAAAGGTCGAGAGATGACTTAATAAGGCATGCAGCTGAGTCCAGGACAAGGCCAAGTTGGGGGGAGGGAGGACTAGGGACAACACTCCCCACAACTGAGGCCAAAATGCAGGATCTTTGTGACTGCTTCCAAGAATAACAGAAGAGATTCTGCAATTGAAACAAAAATTCTTGTGTGCAAGAATTTCTCATTCGAGTGTTATTAAGCAGCTTCTTTCCATACCTGGCCAACACGTCTGCATTCTAAAGAAAAACAGAACAGAAAACCGGTTCAGAATCCTGACTCACGCCATGCCTAGTTTATGCTATAGATTATCTGTCATCTCTCTCAGACCTCTAGCTCATAAGCATATTCAAATATTCTGTTTTTGAGATAAACACGATACAATTTCTGTAAACAAGGAGCATCTCAAATATAGCAAGAGGAAATGTTTTTGAGGAATCTTATTTGTTCGTTTTACACTCTTCCATGGTTTTGATTTAAAGTAGCATTTGATCATTCTTAGTTAAATGCTACTCAGAATTATTTTTTAATGTCTAAGTATCATTCTGAACACTAAAGAAAAGAGCACAACTCAAAAATGCAATGCTTACTTATACAGTATATTTAGGTTTAATATTTTCTTAAATGGGCTTATTCCATATGGATGCTATGCAATCATTTAAAATGGTGATATACAACTATATTTGATAGGAAATTATGTTAAGTTTTCTAAGCAGGTTATAAACAGTACATAGATGATATGACTCTGCTTTTCTAAAATAAATGAATTATCCATGAATATACGCTGAGAAAAAAAACTAAGAAGATAAAGAAAATAGTAATCTCAACTTTATAATGAATCTGTATTACCTATGTGATTAGAATAACCAATAAAGCTATTTTAAAAGAGAGAAAACTTATCACTGGGCAGTAGGTTTCTTTCTTATTTCCAAATCTAACTCTACGTTCCTTAGTCTACGCAAGAATGCAACACAAAATGTAAGTAAAACAAAGACTGATTTTTAAACCACTAAAACAAACAGAATCTATCAAAATAAGTTCTGTCAACTACACGATACTTCTAAAGAAACTGACAGAGGAACTTTTCTGAAAAACCACTTTCTAAAAATAAAAAATAAGAACTAAATTAAGAAACACTGAGGGGTATTTTACACTGGTTTTATTTAGAAATTTTAGAAATAACTGCTTAAAGACAACAAAGGTGAAAAAAGGACCTCTGAATTTACTGCTGAATTGTCATTTACCCTTTTAAACTATTTTTAAAGAATATATATGTATATATTAAATTATTCTATGAAATAAATCAGTGCATCCATTCTTTCTAGCAAAAATAGGGTAGATGGTATAGTGGAGTTGACTTATTTTTTATAAGAAGAAAGAATCGGCAGACTGTTCCTCTCACATGACATTTCTAATTTTATTTCAGAATACATAGTACACAGAAATAGTACGAATTTTCTTTTTAAAATACATTCCTTAACAAATACAACAAAATACATTCCTCAGTCATGTAAGATGAGAGTTTTTCCTTAGTCTCTTGTGCCCATTTATTTCTGGTTGAAGAAACAAGCAGCAAATACTACCTGTGCACAGATTTCACATTCAACAAGAGATAAAAGCTATGCATCCAGTGACCCTGTCCTTCAGCCTAATTCCAAGCATTCCAATAACACTCCTCACCAGGCTTCTCTCAAGAGGTCACTCGAGTGGTGACCCATATACATGGGTAAGTGCAGGTGAAGGGCCAGGCGCATGTGCTGGTGAACAGCTCCACACCTGCGTAACGCAGGGTGACCCAGATGAGGACAGAGGCTTGGGGGTGCAATACTTGCCGACGGGCAACAGCCAGAAAGCCACTGAAGGGCCGGGGCTCATGCTGTACACAGGAAGTCACCTCAGGTCCATGAGTAAGAGCCAGTCACAGTTCTCTAAGTCAGAACTTCATTTCACCACCTCCCACAAAATGTCTTTACTGGTGATTTCTTTCATTTCACTCTGCAAAATATACACCTTCGGTTGTGTGGAATACCATCATATTTTAAAAGTGTAGTTTGGCTTGGAATCTGACAGTGAAAGGAAGCTGATTAAACATAAAAACGACTGTAGTACCTGGTTTCCACTCGACAGCCCTGATGCCGTGTGCACTCACGCCCCCACACACACCCCCGCCACCCTGCGAGCATGCATTCCACTTGTTTACGAGTCTGAGAAGTGAGCAACAGATGTGTGCAAAACGGAGGGACCTGGGGTTTCTGCCTTTCTTTTTTTTATTTTCTAAGAGGTTGATTTCTTTCCTTTTCCGTGAGAACACATAAAACTTCAAATTTAGAAATCAATGTTCCATTTTACAACTATTTATTTATTCCTTTTTAACAACGTAAAAATGTGGCCCACTTTGCAATGGTTTTTCAAAATGGCACCCTGAACTATACAGGAAAATAGAGCTCCGCTCTCCAAACTTTCTGGTGCTCTGTTTCGTAAAATATTCAAAGACTAATTCTGCTTCTTCACTGAACAGAAATCACCCCTCTAAATTCAAGCCTTTAATAAAATAGAGGAGAAGAACATTGTATGCCTAAGATTCTAAAACCCTGTAACTTTGCTAAATCCAAATCCAATTGTAGTTTCCCACTCTTTTTTTTCTGAGAATAATTTGGGGTTCTCCCTCATTTGACAACTGCCCATTAAGTATATAAAAAATAAATGCAAAGACCAGCCATGAAACTACTGCTTTAATTTTTAAGGCTTTAGTAAATAGCTGCTCTATGGAAACTGACTCAAAGGAACGCACACCCAAACTCATTCAAACTAAACACATTTGCTCATAAACATAGTACCTTTAAGGGCAGCACTTTGCCAATAAAACAAAGTTTATGCACATTATTTCTTGCTGGTTGACTAATATAATTACCAAATGAAAATATAATTTTAGCTTACTATAAACTAGGATAAATTATTTTAAGAACAATAATTCCATTATATCAATGCACAAGGGAACTTACTATGAGTCAATAAAGGACATCTGTCTTACAAACAGATGCCACATCACACATGTACAAAGCCTAATTCCCTATCAGAAAACAGAAATTTGTTTTATTTTTAAGCAAAGAAATTTAGGAATTGTACAGGAAAATGAAATACTGATTTTAAAAAATCACAACAATAATGTAGGATGAACACAGTGTTCTCAGTATAACTCAAGAAGTGGACAATCTTCGAAGACAATTCTGAATGAAAATTTAACCAGGAAACACCGGCAGCCACAGACAAGTCAGAAATAGAAGCATGGTGTGCAGACTTCTCACCTGCCAGTGATCGATTAAAGAAGGGCTTGGGTTAAAGGGAAAGAAAAGTCATTTCAACTCAACTCCTTCGAAAAGTAGGCTGTTTCCGTCCTGTGTTGAGAAAACGAAATGCTCTTCATAACAAGCCAAAGTGACCTACCTCTCTTTAAATGCACTTTACGTCAACAAAGAGTTATAACAAGGAGAAAGCATTATTCACACACACACCCCCACCCCACCGCACAGCACCCGCCACTCCCATTCTAAGCTCACAGGTCAGAGCTTCCACAGCAGAAACAAAACCTTCATGGCCGTATGTCTCAAATGTATCTGTTACACCACTTTCCACTTTTAACAGTACTCCCAGATTTCAGTCAACTAAACTACATACAAAGAAAACTATAGCAGGAGAAAGATAAAGCTTTAAATAATATTTATTTATTTATTTATTTATTTATTTATTTATTTATTTATTTACTGGGGAGAGGTGAGGAAGGATCCATATTTTTAAAACTGATGATACATTTAAAAAGAAAAACTAACTCAGTTGATGTAGTCAACAACTAACTCTATAAAAAATTACACTTTCTTCCTAAAGACATCTGTTAAATTTTTACTAACTGCTAAAATTTTATTCAAAATATCTTGATAAAAAGACATCACATCCAACTTTTTAAGAGGTATTAAGAACAAAACCCTATATACACTGTAACAACAAACAACGCAAATTAGTCAAGACCTTTTTCAATAGAATAAAGTAAAGGTCATTTTCTTGCTTTCACCCTTCATGAATAATAGACTAAAAAGCAGAATATTATACTCAACCATTAAAAATAGGAACTCAACTATTCCTATTAATAGAAAAAAGAATTCCATTTGCATAGCATCTTTCCAATGCAAGTCCCACAGACTCATTTAATAACCATCCTATAATCTTATTAACAAAAGTATTATAATTAAACAGTCCTTGGGGTTTTGTGTTTAGTTTGAGGCACATGTAAGTAGTTAATGATTTTACTGAACTGAAAATTCCAGATAACAACCAAGTTGGAAGAAAGGGGCGGGGATTCTTTTTTTTCCTTACCTTGACAAATACTGGGCTTCATTAGTAAACCAACTCCCCGTCACTCCCATCTTCATCATCTTGTATGCTTTGCTTCATTAACTGGACTACAATCGCTCCTTGGTTTTAACAGAGCTTTTTGAATCGAAATTACCCAGATTACTGACTTTTCCAAAAAGAGGGATGAGGAGGGGACTACTATTTCTCAAATGAAGAAAAGAGAAACCTAGATTGTAATTTAAAAGAATGATTATTCAAAAGAAATACTGAAGACATTGGAAGACATTTAAATATCCCACAACAAGATGCGTAAATGTACATGGCAATAAAATATTAATATATTTGCTGAAACACACTTCATAATCTCACAAACTCTGTATTGCTTTATCTTCCTTCAAACCAGGAATGTATCCATCATAATAGCGCACTACACAGACTCAAGCATTGCTTAGTAAAGTGAATTGATAAATTCCCCTTCTCCCATCATAAATAAAGCAAATTAGGTTTATAGACGGAATGAGTAAGAACAACGGGCAATAATAACGCATCCATCTACTTTTGATGCTGAAGTGCATGGAGTGCCACAGAATCAAACAAATATTGAGAAATTATTATTACTCATTCCTAATGGTTTTCCTCCTCTTTAAAGAATGGGGCAGTAAACATTTTAAAAATAAAATGATGTTCCCAGGTGTGGGATAATGACTACGAAAAACATTAGGATTTAACCTTTTGGTATCAGGAAAACTGACTGTACTATGTGAAAATGCAATGTTTCGTGAAATGACTGCAGACAACGAGCAAAAGCTGAATTTTGAAGGTGGTGACAAGTGAATCAGAAATCCTGAAACATATTATTCAAACTACCCAACTACATTATTTCTAACGTAAAATATAGTTCTTACAAAAACTCTAAACATGCAGAGCACTAAAAACAGTGAATGAAGTGACTAGTCTTAGTTGGAAGGGGAAGGCTGGGCCGCGTGCAAATTCCCTAACAGAGCACGATCCAGTTGTCGGGGACCTTGGGAGGAGAGCAGTACGGACTCAACACCAGTCTCTCATGTCCTTCGTCATCTCCATCCTCACCTGGCAAATGAGGAAACAGGCCTTCAAAGGTCAAGTCTGAACATTTCTACGCTGCCCTGACATCGCCACCTATTCTCATGCTCTAAATATGAAACTATCTGAGACTCATGGGAGAAAACATCTCTTGATGCCCTTTACAATTAAACAAAAGGGGAAAATCCTAACTATCAGTAGACACCATCTGTATGCAATCAAGGAACATTATTTACAACACCACAGGCTCAACCATAAGCTATTTCTCAGACATGTCACCTAAGTTATGAGAAAGATGCCAAATGATAAGCCTGAAGACATTTTACACTCTGTATCCTAGCGCTCCAGCTCACACCTGCACGGTGGGGTGGGCAGGCAGAATCCTGGAACTCCACAGGACACACTGCTCCCCGTGGGTCACACCACTCCTTGACCTAGCACCATTGCCAGGAGAACCGACTTCTCACAGCTGAAGCTGACTTTGACATTGGTGTGTAGGCGGGAGAGAGGTGGGAGCAACCAAAAGACACACTTAAGGTAGCTACTCTGTAATAACTACGGATTTCTAGTAAATATAGGTAATCGGAAGGTCAGAGAAATAGGAAGCAGAAAGACACGTAAGCACCTCTGCTTTCTAACGTCTAAAACATTCACTCACTGAACATACAATTATCCTTATTCCTGAAATCTTGGTTTTCAGCCAATGTGCAAACACCCAGAAACTTTACATTTACAATATACATGTACCTTCAATCTCCTGTACACGTGTTTAAACGCTAGTTCAGAATGCATTGCAAATCAATGATTTATATGCCAAGAACTTGAAAGCCTTAATTTAAGCATATTGTTATTTTCAACAAAATCCACTTTGCAGTAAAAACATGACTACACAGGATCCATAATCTAGGTCTGCACTGTCCTATATGGTAGCTATTAGCCAAACATGGCCATGTAAATTTAATTAAAATTTAAAATTCAACTGCTCACACTGGCCATATTTCAAGTGCTACACAGAACATATGGTGAGTGGCTAACATGTTGAACAACACAGATATGGAATATTTTCCTACTGCACACAGCTCGATTGCACAATGCTGACCTAGAATATCTAGAGTCCCTGTAACATACTTTCTGCTACAAATGCTGTAAACAGCAATATTCAGCAACCAAAATTCACTCATATATTTTTCTCTTGGGGAAAGACGCAAAATTCACTTAATGACAATCACACTAAGTGTGTCATTGGAGTGACTCCATCCTCCTGGGTGGCAGGTCACCAGTCACCGGGGGGCCTACTGGTGATGAAGGAAAAAGAACACTGTCCCTAGAGACTAGCTCCAGAGGATTATTTCCCACCTGCTGGCCCAGAACCAGCACCGTCGGAAGCACTTTTTTCCCCAATCTATAACACTTAGTGCCAAATTTTAAATTTGTAAGTGCTCTGCCTGCCAGATACCTAGCTCCAGAATTTGAGCCCTGGCCTCTGCAGGGAGAAGGTACGGGTGTGGGAGCAGCGGAGAAGGCTTATTACAAGTCCAGCAGAAAGTGTGTGTCTGTCCTCCATGAATACAGGAAAAGACCTGGCACCCATTTAAAAAAAGACCGTCTTTTGTATGAGTGACCCGCTGGCGCAGCCTTCCCTCCCCTCCCACAGGTTCTGCTGCGCAGGGAGGCAAAGCCCCTTGCACTGCAGAGGCGGGTGCCCTGCGCTCTTCCCCAGATCCAGGCCCCCAGTGCACATCTTCCCCGAGGTTTGGATCCTTACAAAAGACTACGCCAGTTTTAACTTCCCTAGTACCCAGCATCCCCTCAGTCCTGGATGGACATGGCATGTCAGATACACAGAGGAATGCAGAGGAATGTGAGGAAGGACACGAGGCCCCTACATCCACTCTCTGCTGTTCTAGGAACCATCCTGACGGGATAGGCTCTGGGCTTCTGTGACCAACAGTCTAATTACCTGGAATTTTAGGCCCCTCAAATGGGACCATGTCATTTCTAAGATCCAACATCCGGGAGGAAGGGTATACTTTCTGCCTTGGACCCATGACATTTAGGCTGTTTCTAGGGCCCTTCAGGAGATGGGTATAGGTTCTGCTACCTCTTCTTGATGCTTACCTTGGCTACTCCTTCTGGATATAGGGAAGACGCGAACGAATGCCACTAGAGGCACTGATGAACTGGCTTACAAAGCAGATTTTCTTCTCTAAGAAAACTTAGGTTTAATGAAGATAAAATTATCTCAATGGCAAATTATGTATAACTTTCAATATTACAGAACCTTTATATGTATTATTGCATTGGAAAAGTCATGTATAATCCACAACGAATACTTTTGAAAAACAGCACTGTAACATACATAACAAGACTGTAGTCCTAATTGTTCTGGAAACCCAACCTCTGACCAAGTACCTGTTTGGTTAATGTGTGACGTAGGGTCTGCAGCATGTACTAGCAGCTCTAGATTTATTACACCTAGAAGGATGGCCAAAACCAGAACGGCAAAATGCTCTGCATTTAGTCTTTTTAACTTTTTTTATTTGAGGAACAAGTATGAGATACAAATTTACAAATGATACAAGAGTCAGAATTATACTAAATACTATGCATGCTAGATTCAGGATCCAAATACATGTGATCAGGCTGAACAATGGCCCGAAACAAGTAAGACAGCGCACGGTAAGGGAGAACGTGAAAACTGTACTTGGGTTCGTTCAGGTACAGGATGGATGAGACCTAAGCCTTAGAAGCACTTCCCATCAGTGCTAGAGTGCAATGCAGTTGCTATAAAGCCTAGCCCCTTAGCATCATGACGTCCAGAGCAAATAGGGTGCCAGGCTGACTCAGCCACACCTTTGGACTATTCCGTTTAGTTGTTGATTCACATCTGCAGGTGCTTATACAAAACGAAGTTTATCAAAGAATTAAGAATAGGGTAGTAGAGGGACCTGAAACCACATAATGAGGAAAACAGTTAAAGGAACTATTTAGCTTAGTGAAAACCCAGGGAAAATGAAAACTATCTTCAAATATCTGAACATGAACAGCCATGATACAGAAGAGGGATTCAGATTTATCTCGCATGGTTTAAGACGGCAGAAGTAGAACACAATCCAAGAAAACATTTCAAGTTACAAGAAGGAAGAATTTCCTAACAATTTAAACTACAGGAATAAAATACTGTGATGAAGTAGTGAGTTCCATATCACAGGGCATTCAAAATGGTATGTTAGAAGCAATTCATATATCAGGTAAGGAGGGTCACGTATATGTTACATGAACTTTTGATTCACCATTATTCTAACGACAAAATGATCAAGAATCAACAACTCATATGTATATATAAACAACTGGTCTCAGACCAAACAGATTTAATAAAGTGAGAGACTATTACTTCAGAAGTTACATGAACTAAAACCTTTTCTTTTCAAAATGTCCCATAGTTCCCCACAACTGTGAACAGTCTTTCCTGTAATAGGGCATGTGAGGGTACAGTACAGGAGAGGGGGGCGAAAGAGAAACTTGAAACAAAAGAAACATTTTAAAATAAAGTTGCTGCTGTAATTCAACTCACATACACATACTGCATTTTTGAGTATTTTAAAAGCTTAGTTCTTTAGAACTTTGTCTCCTTTGGAATTGTGCAAGATGGAGCAGATAATGGGTTAAATCCAAAAAACAAAAGAGCAACAGAGCAAATCTGACTGCATGTTTGAAAAAGCCTATAAAATGTTACAAGCAAAACAGGAAAGCCTGTGTTAATAATGCATAAACCAAAAGAGAAAAAAAGCTACCCATTTAATGGAATAATGCTTTTATCCTTGCAGTTAAAATGAAATAAACCATGACTATTAATCTAGTAAGACCATGTAAAAATGTAATTTTTAAACATTTACTAAAAGGGGACAGTTCAGTAACCACTCTGAAAATCAAGGCCTGTGTACAGCAGCGTTTAAACGCTAAATACCAATCTCCTGTGTGGACGCCATTACCCACCCTGTCGCCATAGCAACACTAACAGTATGCCTGACTTCAAAGACAAAGATGTAATTTCAGACTTCCAGCAGCCAGAGGGAGCGGTAAGAATATTCTACCCAGGCGGTGTCAGCTGATGATAAATTATAAAAATATCCAGGAAGGTTATGAGGCAGACTGTACCACATAGTCCGTATTCCTGGGGGAAGACTTACATTAGCCAAACACACTGGGAGACAGCAAAAGTAAAACACAAAGTAAACAAGGAAGAATCTCAATGGAATCCGATTTTTTTTTCTTTTCTAAAATTACGTGGTACAGAGTCCCGCCTTTCTTTTCTCTTGTTCCCAGGAGAAAATAAAAATAGCTTCTACCATCCCCTTTCTCCTTCAACTTAAGAGCAGCTGAAGATGTGCAGGCTGTTCTAAGGGGCAAAACCACCTCTGTGACTGCTCCTCCTCCGTTAGGGAAACTCGGGCATTTGTCAGAAACTGTTTTAAGCACAAGCAACCAGCCAAGGGAGCAAAATGGATCTGTGCCCCTCGGCCACAGGAGAGCAGCTGCCCTAACTCTTGGAGCTTTATGCCAACTACCCAATCTAACCCCAACAATCCCAAGATATTTTTGAAACCTGCTGAAGGGAAAACACTGAAAAACAATTTGCCAATTTACAGGTTTTTGTGTCTTAAAAATGAAACTCATAAATGAATAAAGCTGACATAGTGCTGTTTCATGATTTTGCAGCTGAACAGTTTTTAAAAGCACAAGCCCTATAGTTGGGAGTGCCACAAAATTCTGAGTTAAGTCGTTTTCCTAGAAGTAATGAAATACAAAACGTTGACGTTATAAGCTTTTTGAAGATTTTCTGTGAGGAGGAACTACCAAATTACTACGACTTGCTTTTACTGGAAGGAAGTTGTAAATGACTAGACTGGCAGAGAAATGAACAGAAGTAGTTTTACTATATGTTATTGTTTAATTAGAATATGTTAAATTCTTTTTGTTGAATTCTGTCTTATGATTTGGGACTGAAAAAAGTCCAGTTCCCTTACAACAACAGAGTAAAATACAGCTGCCCCTTTTCAGCAGATCTGAAGAATTCGCTCTTTTCCCCTTCGCCCCAAAGGTCTGAAAGGCCTAAAGAAAACGCAGTTGTGGATTCAAATCCGGGCTGGTGTCAAGATCCTTGCCCCCAACTGAGTCGGTGGCCTTTTGTCCACACCCACTCGCTCCAAAGTATAAGGCACAGCAATCAAAATACTGCCAGATTCTTAAGTTTCTTCCATGGCTAGTTAGTGGTGGGGGAAGGTGGAGGGCTATGGGGGGGGGGGGGGGGGGAGTTGAGGGAATCACATCAGATTTGGCCTTTACCGTTCCTCCCCACTAAAGCTCTGAAAGGGGCTACATGGATTAGGGATGTGCCCATTTTCTCCTGAGTAACACATCTCTAATTTTATAACGCACTCAAGTCAAGAGGTACAAGAATAGAGGGGTGGGGGTGGGGGGGATAAGGGGAAGGTGAGAGGTTTTGGGAACGTACAGAGAGATAGTGGATGGGGGAGGGGGGTTCACACAGTGTGATGGATATAAATGATAAATGTCTAAGTTTTGCTTTGTCTTGTGCACCTGAAACTAATTTAAAAAATAAATAAATAAATAAAAGAATAAAAAAAAGAGGTACAAGAAAAATAAATCACATAAATTTTGCCTCAAGATATAAACTGAAACAGTTATATATAGGGTGCCAAAAAATGTGTACACATTTTAAGAAAGCACTGCTTCAGCAACGCTGACCGAAGTGTCCACTTGTCTACATTTTTTTGGGCAGCCCCTGTCTGGTATTAAGTCATTAATGGAATGTTTGCATTGTAAAATTTCGGCTATCACCTGTCTCACCAATTACTCTTGAGCTCAAATTTTACAACCCAGATTAGCAATCGTGTCCCATAAAAACATACAACAGAAAAATGCCAAATTATGAAACAAATTTGTCACCTATCCCTCAAAACAAAGAAAAATAAGTATGAAAGATACTCTTTACAACGGAACTATGTCCGTACTAAGTGACTTTTCATCCTGCTACATATATTATGCTTACAAAACAATTATTTTAAAAAATTACTGTGAAATGAAAACACTCTCAATAAACTACTCCTTTGGACAGAATTACTGGCTTTATAATTTTGACAGTTAAGCAAGTTATAAATAGCCATTCATGCATTCATTCATTCACATATCAGAATGCCTAATTTAGGCCCTGGATAATCATCCCAGAAAATATGAAAAAAGTTCTTTAACACTATAAAAAACCCGTATTCTGGCATCATTATTCATTATTTTCATAGGAGTATTTTATATTTCCTTTATAGAATATTACTTTTTATAAATAATAGAAGAAAAATAATAGTCTTTCCTTCAGAAATTATGTTTTCATTTTATGTTAATAATTACATAACCTCAATTTCTCCTTCTGCCTTGGTAGTCAGGGAGGCAGCCCTAAATTTAATAGTGATTCATGGCACTGTGTCATCAAGGTTTGCTTGCTTCTCCCTTCGTAAAACATTTTTTCAAAATTTGTATTCCACTTTGAGCAGTCTCAACTTACATAAATGTTTTCCTGTAGGTCAGTTCAAATCCTCTTTAGAAGCACATGGATTATAAATTCTATATGAAATCATAGAAAATGAAAACGTTCTGTCACAATGGGACTCTTTCAGTTAAAAGTGGCCATTGGTATATTTAAAAATAAACAAATTTATTTATAATTCACAGGGATACATGTTGAAACAATACATCATTCAAGCTGTTTTTAAACACTGTTGTAGATGAAGAAATCTATATTCTTAAATTTCATTAAAAATCATTAAATTATAATTTCTAGATCATACCTTATATTAGAAACCCACAGGATTAAAAAAATCAGTTAGGGAGGCTAAAAAATGCATTAAATACATTAAACTTTATATATTTTTATTGTTAATGAGAAACTAGGTTTGTAGGCAAATTCAAAAGTGAAAGACTGGTGATGATGAATATAATACACAAAGGCTATAACAGAATAGTCAATACAAATGTTGGGAAAAGTAAAATGTCTTAATCTATTTACAATTGTAAAGTCATATTCTTTTCCTCTATAATTTGTCCAGATGCGGTTTTACTAGCTAGCCCTGCTTGCTAAATATAGTTGACTTATTAAATAATATTTTTCAAAAGTCCCCTATTTGGGATATATAGTTTAAACATCCATAAATACAACTGTCTAAAAGAGTGACACTAAAAAACCAGGACAAGATACCTCCAAGGAGTTTCCCCTTTCAAAGTGCCACCTGACTCACAACAGCATATTTATTTAACGCCATCTAATCAACTGGGATGAAAAAAAGCAGAATTCAAAGAGGTGTATTTCCCATATGAATATTAATATTTAGGCATGTCCCCCCTTGGCTGGTTTGTTCTCTCTCTCTCTCTCCCCCCCCCTCTGCCGTAAATGGATATCTTATTTTCCCTGATTCACCACCTTCAGTCTCCCACTAAAGAAGTGACATCAGTCACAACTGGTTTTTCTTGGACAACCAATGTGGTTCGCATGGTTATCAGTCTGAGAAATCTGAAAACTCTTTGCAAAATCTAAGGAGTTTATCTAAAGCAGACTTCACTGCAAGCAAAGTAGATTTCTATCCATATCTTTGCTTATGCCTTCTTTTCCTTTTCTCTGTCTTCTTTTAGGTGATTTCACTACTCACTGATAATATCACAAGTTGGAAAGCGCAAGGGAAAAGTAAATTCCAGTCACCGCAGCCATTTAGTTAACTACACAAGTCTGACAATGATGGGAAAGCAGACGAGAGACCAGCATTACATTATTGCAATATCAATATTTTTCAATTGTCTATACTCTACATCTGTAATTTTTCATAACTCGTTACCCATGAGATGAATCCTGTGGGATTTTGCCTCTACATCCCACCTCCACCTTCCCCCAATAATTTAGTCTGTGGTACTGAAACCAAAAATGGCAGCATAGTATTGGGGAAATGGTTTTGAATTACAATGTACGTTAATGAAGTTTTCTCACATTCGTGTTTTTCTGTTATGTGGTAAATAAAAATAAAGAATACAAAATCAAAATGAATGCAGGAGAATCCCAGTGTATTCACACCAGCACACTCTGTCCAAAGAGGTTGGTGGTACTTGGGTTCAAAATAGAGTAACAGCAGAGGAGTCAATGAAGTTTCAGCCAAGAGTCAGCAGCCACAATCCCCGTGGCTCCCGTCTCTGGTCTGGGTCTGCCCGTCCTTAGGAAAGGAAGTCTGGGTCTCGGGAGGTCTGGTGGACGGGCAGCCCTGACAGGCCCTGATAGCTAAATGCAGTTTCAAAGGAGAAGGAGGGCAGACAAGAGGGAAGAACTTGTTGAGCACTTATGTACATGGCAAGTACTACACAAAAGGTTTATATATGTCATATCTCATAATGCAAAGGGGTAACGGGAAGTATACAGGCAGGAAAACTAAAGTGATAGTACACGTGACTGCTCAGTCAACATAACGTGCGTATTTACCGTGTTTCCCCGAAAACAAGACCTAGCTGGACCATCAGCTCTAATGCGTCTTTTGGTGCAAAAATTAATATAAGACCTGGTATTATATTATATTACATTATAGTATATTATATTTTAACCGGGTCTTATATTAATTTTTGCTCCAAAAGACGCATTAGAGCTGATGGTCCAGTTAGGTCTTATTTTCAGGGAAACATGGTACATACAGTTTTCAAAATCTGATACACCCAAAAAGGCCCAAATTATATCAAAGTGGCTACAACTTTAATACCTTGCTTTTGTCCCTATAACAGAAGTGAAAAGTCAGGAAAAAAGTAGCAAAAATAATAAAATCCCTCATGAAGTCACTCAACAAAGCTAACATGATCGCTAGTCTACCCAGTGCTGGGAGGCAGAGCTCTCCTTCCGCTGGAACCACTAGCAAGGATCGTACATGACTAAATGCCACTTGAATGTCTTGTATAAAAGGCTTAACATAAACTTGATACAGCCATCACTGCTCTTCTACTTTCGGATACTCAAGACTTCCACAAAAGGGCAAAACATTTCTGTGAAATTACACATGCTGTAAGTATGAATTTTGCAGATTCTATAGATGGTTCTCTGAAGATTAAATGAGAAAATGTTAAAGTATTTTAAATAACAGGCATCCTGAATACAGCTATGTTCTCTTGATTTCTTTATTGTTGAAATGTGTTATAGGAAGAACATTAATAAGTTAGTGAAATAATTCAAATTTTATTATTTTATTCCTACATCTAATATAAAAATCTTAAACACAAGGGGGCAATCAATAAAGATTGTTAAATGCAATTGAACTTTCTATGTAAAGTGAAATCTTGTGTCTTAATTGAAGACGTCAAAATTTGGGCATTCTAGCGACGGAAAACGTAAGTGTAGTAACTATGAAAAGCAAAAACACTTGGGGAAATTTGAGCACATGTGCACTTATCCAAGGATGATTTGAATCAAAATTGACAAAAAACAGTTCTATTTAAAAGAAGAGAAAGTCTTAGGTTTGACAACTGCAGTTTACGAGGACACTGAGGTGTGTTCAGGGTACGTGCACGCAGGCAGCTGCTCTAATAAAACGAGCACGAGATTAACTCTTAACTCCATGTCCGTTGAATTTTTAGGCACGTTTCCTGCCATTTTTGCATCTGTATTTTCACATCTGGGAATTAGGGCTTAAAAAAACTAAATCAAATTAAATACTGAAAAATACACACATATTAAAAACTCATTAATATTAAACCTTTGCTCTGTACGTAGGCAGTGAAATGACAGTGTTTTAAAAACCTGGGGGGAAAAGAGGGGAGGGGCTTGATTTAAAAAAAAAACAACGAGAGAGTTTGCCTTCAGATTTCATGGTAATCTCCCTGAGGCCCTTCTTTCTCTGCTGGGATTTAAAAGTATCACAGAAACTCATGGCGCTCAAAGGGATAAACCATTTCTACAAAATAAAAGAGAATGTCTTTCAAAAATAGCTAGTTAAAACCAAATTCCCCACCACCTCCCACAGTCACATACACTCAAAAAAAAAGATTAAATTTGTATAATAGACTCACAAACACATAAATTCAAAATAAGTTTCAGAAAAGTAGAAATAATGAGATAAAATTAAATAAGGAATGTTCCTCTAAAATGAATTGGTACAAGAACAAAGTCTAAATCATTCAAAAGTAAACAAACAAAACAATATAAAGTAACGTGTCCCTACCCAAGGAAAGGAACATATTGGGATACCCTATCCTAAAATAAAATAAAATGACCAGACATGAATCCCAATTGAACAATATAGTTTCATTTATTTCTTTAGACGGCATTGTTGTCTCACCTCAAGTTAGAAACACTGGAACTGTTGAGTTTATACAAACTCTGATAACAACAGTCTTCAAATCATCTCCAAGAATTTAAATGAACTGGAAAGTTATGGCTATCATTTTTTCACTAGCAATTCCTGTTTATGTTTTACCTCTTATATAGATAACTATACAAAAAAATATGACTTTAGTAGCAAAAATGTTTTGTTTTCTTTCAGAAGTTTTAGAATTCAAGCAAAGTTATTCACGACTTGCTTTTTAATCTCAAAATCTCCGGGTATTTTTTTCCCCTAAACCAACTGCCCACCACCAGACTCCCTGTTTGTCACCAGCAGGACCACACCTCCTGCTCACTCTGCTTAAAAACTTTAAAAGTATCATTCATCCCTCCCTTCATGTCACCATTTTTTTCCTCTGCATTCTCACTATCATCCTTTTTTAATAATGTGACTCACCCTCATTAGTGAAATAATAATAGCCTCCGAGGTTGTCCCCCTGCCTCCAGTGGAAACAAAGGCATCGTGAAAAGGAAGGCTTTGCATAAAGAAAAGGCCTGGTAGTCCCAGACATCAAAAATAGAAGAATGGGGTGGAATCTGGTGTTGAACATGCAAAACAGATGTCACAAAGTCCTGTCTTTAAAGTCCATGCATTTTACACCTGAGATATTATCTAAGACCCTTACTCTGGCCATATTCATTCTTCTTTTACTAGTAGTTTTCAGTGTTAATTAACTGCAATTTTCATTTATATGAAACAAGACATTTTTAAATGGCGCCCAATTTGCTGTTATATATAATAAATGTTATTATTTTGAAGCCAAATTTTCTCCAGATACAGATAATTACAAAAGAACCACCAAATATTTCAGGGTCATCAGAGGGTGTTAACTGTTTCACTGCACTCAATGGCCCATATCCATGGGAAAAATAAAAACAAATGAAGATTCCTATTTACATCAGAAAATTTTAAGCAAGACAGAGTATTAGTTTCAAGGCACAAGTGTCAGATGGGGCCAGGATACTGCTGTGCTGTCCCATCACTCGGGTCATCAGACTCCCACATTCTAGCTGCTTGGAGAGAAGTTTTCACCTGTGGATCAGGTGTAGCTTGTGCCACTGCCTCAATCACACTATTTTGCGCTTTGACAGAAAGAGGAATAAAAAGTAACAAGTAAGACTTGTTAACATACCACTCTACCAAAATCAAACTAGTGAGCTTCAAAGATTTTTACAAAAAAAAAGAAGACACACAAATGTAGAAACGCAGGGGACATTATCTATGAAACTGGCTTCAGGTCATTATAACAAATGGCACTTTTCATGTCGTATATTTCTACTCGTGGTAAGTCTCTGTTTAAAAAGTGCAGAGTTACTCAGCTACTTGATAATGTACAGATGTGAACCTCCAGTGTTCCTTCCACAGGCGTGAAATTAAAACCGAGTAAAAACTATCTCCACAGGGTTCCCGCTGGTCCAGTGGGAAAAAGTATTAAAGGCAGGATTTCACTGTCCTGCAGCTTCCTTATTCGTCTTTTCTACGTGCCCCCCGAAGCCCCCCTTTAGGAGGTGGTCATAAAGACACCTGGTCTCTGTACAGCTGACCCTTGAACAACATGGGCTTTGAACAGTGCAGGCCCACTTATATGTGACATACGCGTATTTTTCAACAATACACACAGTCCTGTCAATGTATTTTCTCTTCCTTATGATTTTCCGAACATTTTTTCTCTAGTTTACGTCACTGTGATAATACAGTACATAACACATACACAAAACATGTGTCAATCAACTGCTTATGTTATTGGTCAGGCTTCCAGTCCACAGGAGGCTATTAGTTAAGTTTTAGGGGAATCGACAATTACACATGGATTTTTCACTGTGCAGGTGGCCCTAATCCCACGTTGTTCAAAGGTCAACTGTACTTCTCAGCTTTTCACATGACTCTTTCCCCTTCTCCCTAGACTTCCCTACACTCAGATACATAAGGCTCCCAAACGGATCACATGGGGGAGAAGGGGAGCTCTGCAATCTCTGAGATGTTAGAAATAGAGGCAGAGTCCACAGGAAGGCCCGTGGCTATCCCATGGCCTGTACAAAGAGGCTACGTACTCAGTTAGGCAACCCCAAGCCCCTACATATGTTCCAAAGCAAATGGCACCCAAGAATGGGAGGGAGAGCAGCAAGGGCATACATGAGCCATCCACTAAAGATTGCACGGTGGCTGCACTTCTCGCATTCAAGTTCTTCACGAAGGCAGAGAGTTCACTTTCATCGGTGCTTTTTCTTACATACTGACAACGGCCTGTAACCTAACACTTACCGAAGGAGTTACGGCATGCTGTGAGATGGCCGCCTCTGACATGCAGTTTTTCAGAAAAGGACTTGAGGGTCCTGAGACATCCCAGGAATTGCTCGAGACCAGAACTGGAGCAGAGACTTAGTGCGTGTACAATCAGCATCATCGTTATCGTTAGAACAATGCTCCAGGTCAGAATGTACTATTCAGTCAAAACAAAGTCATCAGTCCTTCCATACAACCATGATCAGCTGTTCATTTTCATTTTTGTGAGAAGGAGAAAAAGGCAAGTGATATAAACTACTTCCAACTAATTATGCTTATAATGATCTGATAGTAAATAATACTAGTTAAATATTTATGTCATTCCAGTCTAATAAACAGGTACTATTTAAACCAAGAGAACTCTAGAAAATTAGCTATCAATAAGAGAATGCCAAAATTTATGTATTTAATTGTAGAATCAATGTTCTCACGTGTACTGAACATGGACAGAATGTACACACGCACACATACAGATTCCACTACCAAGGAATATACTCTGGACACTTTAAAAAATTCAACTGATAGCCTGATAATGAAATGAAGTGAAAAGATAAGCACATCACAATCTAACATTGGATAAAATTTAGGTCCTGTAGAAAGAGACAATAATAGTACCTGGAAGCTTCTTTTTTTTTTTTTTTTTAACAGAATGTGTTATGCAGAAAAGTAGTTGAGAAAGCTTAGTCACTTTTTTTGTGGTTTAAAGCTTTTTTCCCCCTCTTTTATTCCAGGCTTAAACAAAGTTCAGTGGGGCATCAAACTGCCTGTTTTAAATTACAGTCTGTATTTTAAAATAGAATGCATGCACGGCATGTTTCTGAAGCTAGGGGGTGGGAGTGTTATTCACGGAAAATTGAAGGCTTGTTGAGTCAATAATCTTCTTTCACACAGTAACAATTTTCAGCTAAAATTTCTTGACCCAAACAAAGGAAAACAAGACCATTCAGTTATTTTACAACAATTTAGAGAAGGCAAAAGAAAAAGATGAGAAAGAGAGAGGCACCTCTAAAATCCCACGCTGTGAGGGAAGAATAGAAGTTTTTGCTCTCACGTAAGAACCTTCTCTACATATATTTATTTCCTCTCCTAAAGTGATAGTTCTTTGTTTTTCGCGATGGTATTTGAAGGCAATGCTAGCATCGTCTCTCCTGCCTCTGTTAAAAATAAACACTGCAGAAAGAAGGATTCTTGTGGTAGCATTCACGATGTTTGTCAACCATTTCCAGCTCTCCAGTAGGAATGCACTTCCTGCGCCCTTATGATTGGTAGTGACTAATTCTGGCATGTGAGTTAGGAGTAATGAATCCCTTGCACATCAGTGAAAGACCTTCCAGAGTGCTGTTTTCTCTCTGGGACAGGGACTGCCAATGTTCAAGTCAGTGGCTGCTCTATCCGTCTGTGTCCTTGAGTTACTACAATGAGCTGAAACCCTTCTGGAAGCTATGTTGTCCATGTAACAAGAACAAAGAATATACTTTTGTTGTTTTAAGCCTCTGAGAAGGTCTCTTTGTTACTGTAGAATAACCTCGCCTAACCTAACTGATACAACTCTAACAGATAGCCTTACAGGCTCCCATGTATACAGGTGACTATGTCACACCCAGCAGCCTATTACAAGTTTGACTACGTGAACCAGCAAATCCCTATAGGATACAATGCCAGGTCACGTTGATGCCTTCACCTAGACCCTTGCTATTTACCAGAAAGTCAGAAATCAGGTACAGAAGAGGTGACACAATTGGAACTCTTGCCAAAGACCCAAGATACAGAAAAATTAAGTATCCCCTCAATCTCCAACACGTGATTTCCAAGCTATTTCAGGTATAATTGAGCACATCACATCTTGGATTCAGATGCTGTGACAGCAGCAAGAATAAATACGCATTCTGGAACTTTTCCTCCCAGAAGCCACTGCTTCACCGCACGCACATCCCTCCCTCTTCACTTGGCTGTTGGGGATATTTCTATTTAAGAATAAAATCAGTGGATTTTTCTTTCCCCCCTAGAGGTGGAAGTTAGCATGTTTCTTTCAGACTTAGATAAAATACAACATTTCAGATAACCTACAAAACAACTTTTAAAGGATTCTGATTATAATTTATTATTACCTTGGTTCATCATAATTTGAATTTACATATATATATATATATATATATGTATATACATACATTTATATATGTAAATACATATAAATACACATATATATAAATTAGACAACATGAGTGGATATTTACTAGTCTCATTGCTTCTGCTTTTCTATTACAATTACTCTCATTTCTGTTTTCTTTTTAATCTTTGTTAATATGGAATCATATTTTATGTGCTTGAATTTATATGAGACATGGAATGTTTGTTCTTTTATTTCACCTGCCATTATTTCATGAATTCTTTTCTCTATTTCTACATAGTCTTCACAGATTTTCTCCTATTTTCACTGGAATAACTTTCATTAGGTTGAAATTCTGCTGGGTTAAATGATGTGAAATTACCATTTATAGGTCAAAAATGGTCAAACAGACTGTTACATCAACACGACAAAATTTTCTTAACTACTCTTCAATGGTTGAATATACTGATTATTTACACATTTTAACCCCAGAATAAATTTGCTTTAAATCTTTTTATGCATTTATTTTAAAATCTGTTTTCTTAGTGTATATTCCCAGATATGGGATTGCTGCCTAAAATGTTTATTCTTCCCTTTATTCCTCTCTGGTGAACTCCTGTGTATATGATGAGATCCAATCCAAATGGTCCTTTACCAGGGAAGACATCCAGTATTCCCCCAGGCTCTCTATGATAAACACTGCATTTTCTGAAGCACTAACTGTTCCACAGATCCTGAAATTTTAAGTTTGCCAATTTGCTTTCTACAGTCTCTGAGCTCCTAAACTGACAGTTAATAGTAAAAATAGTTACCTCCAGACCAATAGAAAAATAAACACAATTAAGCAGTCCGCAAATGTTACTATGAGCTCCTGCTGGTTACATATCTCTTGTTTTATACAACAGATGTGTGCCTTCAATTACCTACAAAGTGAAAACCTGTAAATTAAAATCTATTTCCCACCTAACTTGAGTAAATACCATGTTTCCCCGAAAATAAGATCTAGCTGGACAATCAGCTCTAATGCATCTTTCAGAGCAAAAATTAATATAAGACCTGGAATTCTATTATATTATATTCAGTATTATATTATATTGGTATTATATTATATATTATATTATTATTATATTATATAAGAACCAGTCTTACAGTAAAAGAAGACCGGGTCTTACATTGATTTTTGCTCCAAAAGACACATTAGAGCTGATGGTCCAGCTAGGTCTTATTTTCAGGGAAACACGGTATAATGTAAAGGGCACTGGACGCCTTAGAATGGCCATGCCTGTGTGATCAGAAGGCAGCCCTCTGACTCCCCCAGATACCAGCAAATAGGAGGGACACTGAGGAAAGGCGGAAGGAGGCGTCCTAGCCCAATATGCCAAGCACTGCTGTTTGTAGAAACAGAAACAGCAGGTTAGGATGAGAAAAATACCCCAAGCTTCAGTGGCTTTTTCATTCTAGCATAAAAAATATTAAAATTAGAACTTGCAGGAGCTACAACGCTGACAAATTCCCATGCGAGAATTCCTCACACACGCTGCTCTTCGTGGCTTGTACTGAAAGCCCAGCGCTACTGCTCTCCTCTTTGTGCCCAGAGAGAGACCCTCCCGTCAGAGAGGCTGATGTCCAGGTGTGGTTCTGTGTCTATGTGAACACAGACCTGGGAGCTGCATACCGCCCGGCCTGCAGAGCCACACAGGAGGCTCCACGGCCTCACCTAAGTCAAAAGCTGGGTCAAAACCTTCCAGTCCCACATTTGTTATGGCAAAATGTGTATGCTGACTTTTCTATTAGCCAGGAATATCTGCATTTATCATCCCTAACTTAATGAGCCTCATTTATCAACTATAGATCATAGTTATCCTTCTATTATCAAAACCAATATCCTGCAAATCAGTTATGTTTCAGCCACTCTTCATCTCCAATTTTGTCTAGTGCCTATTTTTTACAGTGCTTCGTCATTAATTTTTTTGGAATTGACAGTCCCATAAAATGGGTTGAAATTCATTTCCCCCATATATTAAATGGAAATCTTCAGAATATTATGTGAAAAAGTTTTTCAGGGTATATGCTTAGTTAAAATGTGTTTTTAAAAACTAAATGAATTTTTTAAAATAACACATTGCCACTAAGCAAGTATCTCAGCTATTATGAATTTAGAATTATCCATTTATTTTAACAGGACTGAAGATCTCAATTTAGAAACTTCGCACACAAACATTGATTTATTTAATATTTAAAAAGAAGTATAGTTTGCTTTTAATTTATTCAAACTTTCCATTTATTTAACCTGCCTTTACCAGGAAGAAATCCAAACTGATGAGATTTTACTGAATATTCATTTACAGAACAACTATCTAAGTGGAAGATTGTTTTGGAAGAGGGAGAAACATTCCTTCCCACTCCCTACTACTTTTTTACTTTGTTCAGGTATTATCCTCTATTTTCAAAATGACTACCAATATCACAAAAATTCTCCGGGGAATAAAATTATATAACTTTACATCTTAAAAAATATTCCATATTGTTAAACAAACATTTGTCACAGACACTATCATTTTCCTAAATTAGGACTTTCAAGTAAGGTCTGTAGGTGTTTCTTTCCAACTTAATCCAAAAAGAATTGATGTCTCCATATAGAATAGACCAGTGACTAAAATTACATTTGAGAATATGGTGAATCCGAGGTAAAAAAGGGAAGTATTATATGGTCCGTTTAAAATTTCTCCAAGATATCAAAATGTGTTTCAGTTTCGAAACTATGCCAGCGATTCACTGTATCTACAGATGCATTACCTGCCAACGGGCCATCCTTCAGAGACTCTCCTGAGCCCTTCACAGGGGTGCTCGCGGTATACAACCCCCGTAACTCCAAAACTCAACACACTCTAACAACATACAGAGAACACAGAGAACAAACAGCTTACGTCTTCAGGTGCACACAGGGATTATTCATGCTTGAACACCGACATAAGGGGACAACAGATTAGATTTCTCTATTATTAATTTACAATTTTTTAAATGTTCAAAATGATTCGAGAAGGATCAATCAACAAAGAGAGCTACATTTTTAACCTTTTAAGGACAATCATTTAAATCATTAAGTGCAACATAAAAATAAAAAAAAGTTTGGAAAGAGTCCATTCTGCAGTCATGCATCTAATTCTTTCCTGGCAGATCTTAACTTTTGCACGAACCTACCAACTAACAGGTTAAGATCATCTTAATTTGTATTTCTAGTTGGCTTGAGAACTTAGTAAAAAGCAAAACCCAATTAATAAACACTTCACCTAGCTTTTTCCAACAGTTTCCAATGGTTCACAGGAACTGTATTACCAAATCTACACACTACAAATGTCCCTATTAACCTATCACCAATATTCATATATGCTTCCAAAGTACATGACCTTTTACCCCCACGCAACATAAATGTTATTAAAGACTAAAAAACCAAACGCACACAGAGTATTCTTTTTCAGTTAAGGCAGATCATTGTATGCTCTGCTGCTAATAAACGACCCCCAAAGAATATTCTTGGTAATAACATTTTCCAATCGTTCTCTTTCTGGCTTCCAATATCCTGTTTAACACCCTCTATTTCAAAGAACAACCAGCATTTACTACCTCTTTCCTTTCACAAAGGGCCAAAAAAACATATGTTTTATCTAAACCTGAATATTTCCTTCTAATTGCAAACTCAACAAAAGTGCCATAGGCACTATTCCACAGGACAGTTAGGCTTTTTTACTAAACTGGTTAAGATCAAAACCTTTTCATGTCAACCACTTTAGATATTTCCTATTTAAGGAAGAAAGGGTTACAAAGAGGTTTTTAATGACCTGATGGGCCTTTTCAAAGGCTATTAGAACATGACTGCTCATATTCTGTATCTTAGGTAAACAGAATAATGGATCTGCTATTTGAAATACAACTGATGGCAGGCCTCTCTGAAGAATAAAACAAATGAGTTTCTAAACTGAAGAATATTTAACAACTCTCAAGATCCCTGGAAGATGAAGCACTATTTGCTTAGAACAAGGAAGAAAAGAAAAAAAAAAATCAAGCCTTTGTCTTGTTTACTTGTTTTTATACATGTTTATAAATATTTTATTAACAACATATCTATGTATGCTATATTTACTGAAATTATTATTACTGTTTCTGTCAATTTATATTTTACAATTAAAAAACATGTATTACTAAGAAGGAATGTCTCTACGCTTTTAGCTTAATTATCCAAAAGTGCCCAATTCTCCTTCCCTTAAAGCTCAAGTTTACCAAGTTAAAATTCAAGTGCAATTTTACTATAAAAGAAAATGTTTGCAAGAAGAAAGCCACACGGCCGATACAGAGAACACACTGGTAATCCATTCATATCTGTAGTGCACAGAGAACAGCCTCTACTGGTGTCAATTCAATACCTTGGAAAAGAGCCTTTAAGAAATTAAAAGAAAATTTTGAAACTGGGGGAAGAATGTATTTAAAAGTTTTTAGATAAATTCTATTAGGAAAATACTTACTCAATAAAACATAATAAATACTCTGAAAAAATTCTAGTCTAATAGGGACCAACACAGCTATAAAAATAACTGCAATAAAAGGGTAAATACTACATGCCACAAGAGATGAAAATAAAAGACTGAACAATAAGTACATTAAATTATATTTCGGGGGCTATCTTAGAATGTAAATTGAGATGTACTCAATGTTTATAAAATAAAGGAGTTAAGTTTATAGCATTTTTTAGACCTTTCCACTGTTTATTTTGTTTAAATGCCAGCTTCATATCATATCAATATTAGAAGTAGGAAAAAAAACACAGAATACGCTCAAATTTTAAGTGATAATATTCCAAGGAGACAGAGTTCTTTAAACTAATTTTTATATCACATGCTATATGCTAAGATTTGTTAACAATGGTAATACGAAGGGTATGTAATACATAAGCTAATGTATGTTAACAGCGGTATGATTAAGAGGTTTAGAAATAAATGGACATTATTTAGGAAGATTTGTTCTGAGATTAGGTCTGAGTGCATTAAGTGAAAAGTAAATGTTACTGGCCATAGGCCCAAGGCAACAAGAGGACAAGTATTAATTTATCAGGCATTTGCTTTACGTGGATGATCTGAAGATGTAAGTCAGCTGGAAAACATAACTGCATTAGGTACTAAAGATCACCAAGAATTTACTGACATACAAACACAGACAAAGATCAGATCAAACAATGGTGAGAGGGCAGTTTACTGAAGGACCAAATTACAGATCTGCATAAGGATGTTGGAAAGGCCCTGACTTCTTGTAATGGAAAGTTAACTGCGGGACAAACGTGTGCTAAAGAAAATATCACACATGTAGAACAGTATTACACAATCTATCTCACAAGCAAAACGGTTAAGAAATAACTACTTGAAAAGGTTCCTCCTTAGAGTCACATATAAAATGGATGAAGACTTACTAATTATACATTAGAATCACTACACCACATTTTAAAAAATGTACAAGTAATGCCCACAATTTCCTTAGTTCCAAATTACAAAACTAGAGATTATAAATATGATGTATTGTCTTTAACCTTAAATAAAAAGAAAATACATCATTGACACTAAAAAGGGAAAAACGCAGCATAAATCTACAAAAGACCCAAGAGCAAATTCAGATGTGAAAACAAATTCAGTTTCACAGTACCTACAGTATCAAATCAGCTAATTTAGAGAGCTGAAATAGTTAATAAAAGTAACACTAAAAATACTTGATATTACAGCCATACAGAATACAAATAAATCTTTCCCCCAAACTAGAATTACCTTAATTGTGTACAACTTACTGATGTAGCATTCACGTAAGTAAAAATGTATTTGTATACTTCATATAGAAACTTTCTACACAAACAAAGCCTGTTGAAAGAAAAGTGGTGCACTACCATTCATTTAAACAAGCCAATTTTCATCTTACAGATTGGGGGCTGGGGAGGTAGGTACACCAGCTCATCTGTGGTTTGTCTCTCGTTCAGTGACTGGTGCTTCTATATACTCACCATAAAACCTGGAAACTTTGCCTTTTTAAAAATACATTATTGAAATGTTATTGAGTCAATCAGCATCTTATTTATCTGTGAGTTACAAAAAACAGAAAGAAAATACCAATTAGGGCATTTCTGTTTTTCAATAGTTTCATAAGAAAATTTATATTATGAGCAAACTTAAATCCTCTGAGAAAGTAGATAAGGTAAAGATTAAGGAAGAAAGTAGCCATTATGTGACATATATACAAATACAACAATTCAGGAAAATTTAAAGTACTGATGAATATATTGACTCACTTCTTAAAACAGATCAACTTAAAAAGCGTCATCCCAGAGCAGAACTCTTCAGTCAGTTTTCTGGAACTTCCACGCTTCATTTCCTCCCTAATTATGCTCGAGTTAGCTGAATGTCCACTACCCACTCCAATGCAGAGCCATGAAAAGAAGCAAAGCCTACTGAGTGACACCCAAGTTCCAATGGCTATGAAGACAGCAGTACAATGCAAACTATTGTGGTAGCTACACAGGAAATCTGTATCATACACAGCAAAATTGCCAACATATATGATAGTATACATCACCAGCCAATGACAAACCTACAAAGTTAGGCTTCTCTTAAAACACTATCTGATGGAAGAAAAGTGGAATTCATTGTCCATATGCTTCCCAGGAGTCAATTTAAATTCCTAAAACCTGAGCCAATTTCCACATATTCAGCAAATGTTCCGTTTATCAATAGTGTTTACATACAGATACATACACACACACACACACACACACACACACACACACACACACACTCTCACTCACTCACTCACTCACCAAAGCAGTCAATTATCTGCTAAAGAAAAAAGCTTACAGCATAAAATACAGACTCCATCACCTTTTTCATTCCTTTAAAAACCAAATAACTAGACAGTAAATACTCCACTGTGACTAAAAACATGACCACAATAAATTTCACCCACCTTCCACCACAGAAATAAAAGCTGTAAAAATTAGTTTCAAAAACATGTGCATCAAATTCAAAAAGATACTGGATCTCCTGTAGCCATCACTTACCTTCTTCTCTAAGGCTACATATAAGTTGAAAATGGGTATAGCATGCATGCCAAATGTCATATGTAACATTCATTACAAATGCTTATTCGCGAGTGTTCAGAAGTAATATAATAAATCTTACTCAATGTGAACATATTTAATATCGTGGTTAGCCTAAACTCCCATCTTAAATAAAATTTCTTAATAGAGATTAAGCAATAACAATAATTCTTCAAATAAAAATATTTTAACAAGAAAATATAAAATTGTGCACAGATGTATTCTTTTAGTTTATAAGGAAAACCTCATTTAAATTAGGTTGCCTGTTAAAAAGGCAAATTAAGCACAGATGAACTATTTATAAGCATCAACATGATACCCTATAATACAAATACAGCCACTACTTTATTCAATATGTATCTCAACCACCATACAGTATTCACTGGTGGAAATACTTATAAGTTGCTTTTTCCAATTTTAAACTGAAATATTTTCTTTTGGGTGAAAAAAGATTGGATGATCTCTCGTTACATAAAGTCCCAGAAGAAATTCAAACTACCACCAGATGGTTTCTCTCATTTATACCCATTGCTGAGTGGGAATTCCTTCATGTTTGACGCACACAGACACCTTCTTTGGTTTGTATCACTACCAGAAAGCATCAGGCTAAACAGAGTGCAACTGGACTACAGAAACACCTTTCTGCAACAAAACCCATCAGCCAAATAAAACCTTCCAACTGGACTCAAGAGACATACCTACAAATGAACTAAATGTACCCAACACTACATAGCTCCTAAGAATGAAACCCTAAAAAAAAATAAATCACAAATATATCTGAAATCTAGAAACTTCTCTCCTAAAGCCTTAATATAATGTAGAAGAAACAAAACAATAGCTTGTGTTTAAAGTCTTTAACTCGTGTCTTACTGGTAAACTTGATGGTCTTTCTTGTTGTATCAGGTTCAAGTCTTCATGGTTAGGTTTTCCAGGAGCCAGAGGAGGTTGAGATCTAGTTCCATAGCCTTCCTGAGACAGGTCCTAAACAAACACAAACACAAAGCACTTCATAAATATCTCAATGAGTTATAAGCTACTACCAAAACCCAGTGAAGGCTTATTACAAACTATTGATTCATGTTACATTTAAGCAGACATATGCAATATATTATAGTTATCTTTTAAAAAATATTTTACCAAAAGCAAAAACAAAGACAAAAAAATAGTGAATTATCAAGAGCAAAAACATACATATAATTAATAATTAAACTTATTATAGAACCATACAACTCAAAGACTGTGTTTGAGCTTTGCAGGAAAAAATGAAGAAGGAGGTCAGCTACAACCAAACTCCTTGTATTTTTTTTCCCAAAATGTCTTTTAAACCAAAGCAAACCAAAAGCTCATTTTATTGTTTAATTCTGATTTGGGTTGAACTGCCTTTAATATTAAGTTGAAAATGTTAAAATAATTAATGAAAACTTTATTATCAACTGACTTTTAATATGCCCTCTCAGTAACCCACAAAACAACATCATTATTAAGCTCACAGTATCCTGGGGTTTCTACAAAACCAATAAACACTATGTATAGAATTCCATATGTTCACGTGGCATAGTTTCCAGAGAACCACAATAAAGAATAAAACAGCAGTGGGGAACAAAACACACCCCAAAAACCTGCTGAGGTACCAAAAACTTATCATTAACATGGCCTTTCTGGCATCCTGTTGAACACTTTTCCAGGATGTATTCTGCATGGTTTCAGTATTGTGCTGAAATAGTGTTATACAAACCAAATACCACACCACTGCAACTTACTGTATACCAGATCTCTAGCTGTTTAACTACGTACGCTCAGCTCCTAACCATTCTAGCGCCATTTACACCCCAAGTCACGCTGTAGGACCGAATGTGAAATACTTATTACAGCATGTCTTAATTGGCACTCAAAGTTGAAGAACAGGTTTCTGATTGGAGAAGAAAAAAGAATGGAAAATATCACTTAAAAATAAAATTCTCTCAGTTTTCCTCTCAGTTTAAGTAAGTGTTAGAATTAAAGAAATATGATATACACGTTCTAGTCCTGCTAAATCCTCAAAATATTACTTTATGAATTAATGTTTATTTAAAAAAATAACGTTTATTAATTGAAACCCTATAAAAAGCATCTGCTGCCCCACCCCTTTCTCACACAGTATACACTTAAAATTACATGGCTTCTGAGGCCAAGAGCCTGGACCAATAGCTAGTACTACAAACTAACAAGCTGTACAAGCTGGATTGAACTAGCCTAGCGTTTGGTGTGACCTACCTTTAACAGGCGCTAAGTAAAGAGCACAGCAACAATCCAGCATTTCCCAAGCAACCCTACACAGAGAGAGAGACAGAGAGAGAGAGAGAGACAGAGACAGAGAGACAGAGAGAGACAGAGACCGAGAGAGACAGAGAGACAGAGAGAGAGGCAGCGCGAATGATATTAACAGTACTGTATAACGCCCAGTCAGTAGTATACTTTTGTAAGAGATTTAAATCCCCGTTGTCCAGGTTTTTATCTTAAAAGAGGTGAGGTCTCAGTGAGCACATTCAGTACTTCAAGGGGCAGCTCTTCAATCTGGTTGCCAGTAGAGGGTAACTATTAGGCTGTAGAGGAGAAAAGCCGAGGCTGAAAGATTACTACCACTCTCACCGCCCCTGCCCCCCACACCGAGTTTCTCCCGGATCCCAGACTTCCACTTGCCACGCGGGCTTCCCGCTGGGTGCCCTGCAGGGTCCTTTAGATTAACAGCAAGGATTGCAAATCAAGTAGGGCACAAGGCCTCCATTCAGGGGCCGTCACCCTGTTACAAAACCCCCACAAAGGTGCAGGACGGCCGCACAATAGGCAAACAAATGAGCAGAGCCGCCTGCTCCTCAAACACGGGCGTGTGCGAGCCCAGTGAGTACAGTTTACGGGCCGGCGGTGCTCAGGTGCTGTTTTGAGTAAACTTCAGTTAAGAAACAGGAACAGGCTCACAGGCCCTGTGCTTATTATTAGCCTTTTACATTTCCTTTTATTTTCTCTTTGCAGCTAAATGACCCGGTTTTTAAAAGAGCTGAAAAAGCCCACCACAACTACAGTGAGTACACATGTCAATCTGGGTGCCGTCCCTCTAAAATAAGCAACACTGGATTAACAGACTACCAAAGCCCTCAGAAAATTTCACTATGACTTTACATTTCACTTTTTAAGGCTTTAAAGGTTCAAAATAGGTAGATTCCACCAAAGTCTCAAACACTATACTATTCCTAACCACAAGAGGCTTTCAATTATTAAATACAGTTGAAAACAAAACCAAAACAAAATTTAGTGAGAATGGCTGAAAAGGGGACTTGTTCTGCCTCAGTTTATGTTTGAATATAAGGATTAATTTAACTGAGAGAACATCCAGAAAAGGTACCAAGTTTTAACCCAAAACAATCATCATCTATAGGTATATTACTTACACTGGGACTATAAAATCTATGCTTGGCAGCTTTAATAAAGTTATAAAAGTTATAACTCATAACAAACCTGAGCTTTTCCCCTTCAGAGCTATATTTACGTTCTGGTATGTACTTATTTTCACCTCAAGAAGAGTAAAGCAGGAATAAAAAATTTAATAGATAATAAGAGGGCAATGTCAGCATCAGAAATATGTTCAACATCACATTTTATAAACAAACAACTAAGCACATCTTTACATTTCTAAATAATCACCGCCATCTTTGGTTATTTACAAGTTTAAGCCAGTGAACACGAGCTTGTACACCAGTTTACACACACAAAGTGTTCCTTCATTCATCTGCCAAATATATACAAAGCCATGACTGTTTAAAAGAATATCATACTGTGATAATACAGGTAACCTCCACTTTTCCAAAGTTCACTTTACGCCACTTCACTTTTACAAAAGACCAACATTTGTACCTGTTTTCACTAAGTAAAAGAAATCTGAAGAGGTCTTTCACTTTTGCCAAAAAAAGTGAAAATAACGTTCAGCGTTTGTTGTGCAGCGAGGCATTACAGAGGCAGCACGTACCCCACACCCCAAGCGAGGAGAGTGGCCCCACCAAGTTCCTGCCCCTCGAGCTGTACTCAGCATCTCAGCATCATCCCCCAGAGCTTGCCTGGCGCCTGTGAGCATCTGTGCTTTATCTTTAGCAAGACATGTCCTAAAGGGATCACTTCTTCACTTTACACTATTTCGGCTTAGGAGAGGTTCCCTGGGAAAACTCCGCTTTTGGACAGCGGGGGAAACCGGTACCGCATTGCAGAAGAACCACACAGGGCAATGTGGTTTACCCCTTCAAGGTTTTTTATCAGTATTAACTTTCTTCATCTCACCCACAAACTTTTAACCATTGATGGATTCTGGTTTTAACCTTCTTTACGTTATGAGTCAAAGGTAAAATGGGAGACGGACACACAAACAACAAAAGTGTGAAAAGAGCTTGGGGAAAGGTGCGTACACGTTTATTTCAGAAGTTTTCACTTGGGTGTTTCTTTTCACAAATGTCAGTAAGGACCACTCCCTTTGCTGGGTATAACCTCTGACAGTGTGAAGCACGACCGCAAGGGAAACCCTGGTGTCCCACATACATGGCAAGGAAGGATACTAAGATCAAAACTGTCGCATGGGTCTAAGTGTGAAGGCCAAGGTCATGAGTGCTTCTGTTTTAGCTTATAATGAAATGTATTCAGTAGTAATGGTAACACGAGACTTGGAAGAAAATATAGAATCAAATGTCAAGGACTCTTTTAAAAAATTAAAAAGGGAAAATATTGCCATGGCATTAGTTCGAAAGATACAATGAGACAAACAACGAAAAGGAAGACTGCCGTGTCCTTCCCAGAACCCCCTCCACAAACATAACTGCTGACAACTGTATGATGCATTACCAAGTGTAGATACGAATTTAAATCCTCTTTCCTTTAAACACAACTGGGACATTTTTCTGTACATGGCATATTTCTGGTCCCTTAACAACATACTGCAGCACTCATTCTATATCTGCATCTAAACATCTACTCTATTCTTTTTTTTATGCTACAGGTATTGCATCATTTGTCAGTGCTGTGACTTAGTCAGTCCCCTAGCGGTGAACGTGCAGGTCATCCCCCGCCTTCCCTGACTTCGTACTACGCTATAACAGACATCCTTGTGCATACAGCTTCATGTGAAATATTTCAGTAACATAAAATCTGCACAAGTGGCATTTCTGCCAAACGGCTGGTACATTTCAAACTTTGATAGAAACTGGTCAAGTGCTCTTAAAGGAAGTGTCAGTGTGCACTCGCAGTCCATCATTTTGGAACCAAGAGTTACTGAAGGTTTACCTTATCATTACAATATGCCTAAGACATTATAAAAAGCAGCAAACCCAGAGCAGAGACGTGGTGGGAGGATTGGTAGACAGTCAGCAAAAATCAGAAACAAACACACACAAAAAACCAAGAATTTAACAAATGGGGCAGTGGCACTAAGAGGTCGGGGACGAAGTCCAGAAACTGGCGAAAACTTATTGTCTTCATATTAGGTGGGTGCAAAAGGTATTTAGGTGGGTGCAAAAGGTTAAAATTGCAAAAACCACAGTTACTTTTGCACCAACCTAACAGTCCTGCAGAGAGCTTCGCATCTGAAACAAAAAGCTCCAGGCAGCCACCCGGGGTTCTGGAGCAGGAACACGTGACGATTCTTGTTATTTAAGAAAGGTTTTTCCAGTAATTAAACGAAGTACAGATGTGCCAGAAAAAGGAAGATGGCTCCTCTTACTGTTGCAACACTCCAGAGTGAGGCGATGGGGATCTGAGTAGCCTTAGAACAACAGCCGGCAATATCAAGGTCAGAATCATTTTCTTGCTCCTTTTCTCTCCCTGCTTTCGAAAGTCCTATCATCAATTCCAACCACTAACAGGGAGCAGAAATGGTCCTGCCAAGCAAGGTATGTGGCAGAGGAGGAGGAGGATGGGATCTCGTCCACAAAGGACACGCCTGATGGCTGCACAGCGTTGCCAGGTCACGGGAAATCATCACTCTGCTCAAGAAACAGCGTGCCACTGCCCGCTCTGTGTTCAGTTTGTAGTTACATACATTTAAAATATCCTTTCCAAAGGAACGCAATATAAAACTATAATAACCACTTCAAGAATGGCACAATCACCCCCTGGCCTCCTCAGAAACGCCCCAGTGGGCATGTCATTAACAAGCACAGGAGGAGGCAGGGCTCGGTGGCAGGTACTGTGCACAGTCCCTCCACACAACCGTGCTGGGACACACCGTAGTCCCATCTTGTTTTTCACCCTGAGGAAACAAAACCTCCAGTAACTCAACTCACACGGCTAGCGTCTGAGCCGATGCTGGTATCTCAGCGTGATGAACCCACCTTCCTTTCTATCCTAACTGTACGTCAGAAGCAACTGGAATTGTCGCACTCCCACTACATGATAAGGATTCAATGTAATTTTAACTTGCTAAAGGAAGTATCTTAGGCTTCCATATACGCTCCTAAATTCCCCTTTCAAAAATTATGAATCTTAAGTATTTTATACATGGGATACTTCCGAAACATTCAATTATAATATCGTGAATCACAAATATTAAAATAAAAAACTCTCACAAAATCGAACACAAGGCCACTCTCCTTACCACTCACTATCAAATCTTTATTTAAAGTCCACAGGCTGATGGAAAGCTAGGCCCATCCCGTCTTCACCGATTATGTTTGTTTACGGCTAGTCCACTGGTTCCTCCTCTGCCTGCCCCTTAAAAGCTGGGTCCGACCCTCTGATCGCCAAAGACTCCACACTGAGCCCAGATGCTGACGATTCCCAAATCTCTACTTCAGGTCCCACACACATGAACTACGTGTTGAAAATCTGTCCCTGGAGGAAGAGTCCCACGCATTCACCATGTTCAGAAATGACTCTGCTCACTGTCCTCCTCAAACCTAATCTCTCTCATCACCTGCTCACAGGGGACACTTTACCAAACCCGTCACTGTCCAGTCCATCCCCTCCCCCTTCCTGTGCCAGCCACTTTTCTTGGTCACTTTCCACCACAGCCTCTTGCCCACGGTGCCCCAGAGCTTGGGCTGGTGCAGACGAGCTCACCAAACTTCCTCCCGCGGCCACGCCAGCTCCACCTTGTTCTCCCCTGGGGCCTATGCGAGTCCTCACCTTCACCCCTCAGCTTCCTGTGGGCCCCACTGGACACAAGTCTGCATGTGCAGGCCTCTCAGTCTCAGTTGTGGTCCCAAGTGGATGTCCTTCCTTCTGCGTCTGAAAAGCATTTGTCTGTCCTCAAACGCCTCCTAGAAATGAACTCTGCCATCACACAAAACAACCACCTCACACCGATGATCGATGATGGACTCCTCTTAAGGAATTTACAATGCTGCATTTTAACTGTTTGTGTATCTCCTGAACTAGATTCTTACTTCCTCTGGGGTTGCTGGTGCCACACACCGACAGGTACTACGTAAGAGCCTGGTGAATGACGGACGCAATGGCTTCTAGGAGCTCACACTTAGAATCAGACACAGCAACACAAAAATAAATGTATGAGGACAAACATAAAACTGAACAAAACTTGGGCTCGTGTCCAAGAATACGTATCATGTTAACAGCTACACCGCCTGGTGCAATGTGCTACAAAACACATTTTGTTGTTTGTTACTGGCAGTCTTAAGGCAAAACGATGACTGCGAAGGAATGCAGTAAAAAAATAAACTGGAAAAGACGGAGGGAAAAGACTATGCAAACATCAGTGGTGCCGTCAAAAAAAGGGAAAATCCAGACATTCTACTGCTCCTCATGAACACACCAGCGATGAAATAGTCCTGTCACAACTAATTGATAAGAAGCTTGATAAAGCCTGTATATCTAACTACCAATTTATAGGAAATGAAAAGGACCGAGGGACACATTAAACCATAGCGAATCAATCAGCAAATCCCAAACTGTGGGGATCTCTACTAGACAAGTGACCTAGATTCTTCAACAGATAAGTTGAAATAGAAAAAACAAAAGGAGAGAGGGACACACGGAGACAGAGGAAAATCCTAGCAACGAAAATTTATAAACCAATTAATTGTAAGACGCGCTTTTTCTGGATCTTGATTCAAACTACCCCATAATGTGAGTTAAACAGAAACATGTCTTCCATTTGAGACTACCAGAAATTTGAACACTGAATAACTGTATGAAAAAATTGTATTTTAAATGGGATAACTATATTATGTTTACGTTTCTTTTTAAAGCCCTTTAGCTTTTAGAGATATACTAAAACATTTACAGATCAAACGATACAATGTCTGGATTTACTTTAAAATAGTGTTGAGGGTGGGAGGTGACAGCAGAGATACACCAAGACTGGTCATATAACTGCTGAAAGCTGAGTGGTGGGGCCACAGGGATCCCCTCTACACGTGTTTATGCTTGAAATGTTTCATTTAAACGAAAAAGAAGTTAATGGTATGAAAGACAAACTCAGGAACCCACTGAGGCTGTGGTGCTGACTCTAGCTTTCACCTCCAAGACTACAAGAAATTCCTATTCAGTCCCCTAACCGTCCACCTCGCCTCCCGCAAGAAAATTCACTAAGCATAGAACATTTAATCTTTCACATATTCTTAACCCTCCCACATTTTATCTTTAACATGTCTGCTTACTGTTTAATCCTAACACTTAGCTGTCTTTAAAAACAAGTCCCCCCAGGGTGGCTGGATGGCTCAGTTGGTTAGAGCACCAGCTCAGAACAAAAAGGTTGCTGGTTCACTTCCTGCATGGCATGGTGGGATGGTGGCATGGTGGGATGGTGGGATGGTAAGCTGCCCCCTCCCCCAACAACCCCCCCCCACCCGCAACTAGATTGAAAACAGCTACTGGACTTTGAGCTGAGCTGCGCCCTCCACAACTAGATTGAAGGACAACGACTTGGAGCTGGTGGGCCCTGGAGAAACACACTGTCCCCACCCCCCAAAAGAGTGTCCCTCCATAATCTTAACTAAATAAACCTTGCCAGTTTCATTCTTTCCCTGGATCCCCAGGGAAACGGGCCCTTACTGTTGACTCAGTGATCCTTTCTCAATCTCATCTCTCCATCAAGCTGTCCTGAGCACAGCTCCAGCCCCAGGCCTCCCTACATCTAACACACCCACCCTTACCTTGGTCCTGCCTCTTAAAGGCCCAGTTTCCTATTTCACTGACTCCAAGAAGCCTTTTCCTGACACAGATCTCTCCAAAGACCATGAACCTTTGAGTCAAACAAACCCAAGCTCAAATTCCAACTTCAAGACTATTCACTAGCTGTGCGACCTTGAACAAATTTTCTGAGTTCAGTTTCCTACTCTAAACCACACTGGATTGAGCTAACACAGGGTACAAACACGCCCTCCTTTCCCCCTCCTGAAGGTGCACCTGGGCACCCAGTGCGCAGAGAACAGGGCTTGATAGGTGTTTTATATCCATCACGATTAGTTTCTGTTTAGGAAAATGCTAAATCACTTTAATTCTTCTTAGTCCATATCATTTCTTTCCCCTATATCTTCCTTTACACTTGCTCCAAAAATGTTTTATATTAGATTTTTTAAAATCATATGGTCAAAGCTCAAATGCTGTTTTACTGCTACTGATTCCACAGGCAGATTCTAAGCGTACAGTTAAAAAGCCATATTTCCTCTAATGCACCATATGTACTGATGAGTTCCAATGCTGGAGTCATAATGTTATTTTCTATCAATTCAAAGGAATAATTATTTCCAGATTTTTTAAAACAATCCTAGAAAAAGGACAGGCTTGCACAAGCTACTTCATGATATATTTTTTTTATTAAAGTTTATTGGGATGACAATTGTTAGTAAAGTTACATAGATCTCAGGTGTACAATTCTGTATCACATCATCTATAAATCCCGTTGTTTATTCACCACCCAGAGGCAGTTCTCCTTCCATCACCATGTATTTGATCCCCCATTACTCTCATCTCCCCCCTCCCCCCCCTTACCCTCTGGTAACCACTAAACTATTGTCTGTGTCTATGAGTTTTTGTTTCTCATTTGTTTGTCTTGTTCTTTTATTGTTTTTGGTTTATATACCACATATCAGTGAAATCATATGGTTCTCTGCTTTTTCTGTCTGACTTATTTCGCTTAGCATTATACTCTCAAGATCCATCCATGTTGTCACAAATGGTCCTATTTCATCTTTTCTTACTGCCAAATAGTATTCCATTGTGTATATATACCACAACTTCTTTATCCATTCATCTATGGAAGGACACTTTGGTTGTTTCCATGTAAATAAAGCTGCAATGAACATCAGAGCAGAGGAATTGCTGGGTAATATGGTAATTTTATTCACAATTTTTTGAGGAACCTCCACACCGCCTTCCATAACGGCTGCACCAGTCTGCATTCCCACCAACAGTGTATGAGGGTTCCTTTTTCTCCACAGCCTCTCCAACACTTGTTACTATTTGTCTTGTTGATGACAGCCATTCTGACTGGGGTGAGGTGATATCTCATTGTGGTTTTTATTTGCATTTCTCTGATGATTAGTGATGTTGAATATTTTTTCATATGTCTATTTGCCATTTGTATGTCTTCTATGGAGAAATGTCTATTCAGGTCATCTGCCCATTTTTTAACTGGGTTGTTTTTTTCTGTTGTTGAGTTGTATGAACTCCTTGTATACTTTGGATATTAGCCCCTTATCAGAGGAGGCCTTGTTTGTAAAAATCTTCTCCCATTAGGTTGGTTGCCTCTTTATTTTGTTGATGGTTTCTTTTGCTGTTCAGAAGCTTTTTAGTTTGATATTGTCTCACTCATTTATTTTAGCTTTTATTTCCCTTGCCCTTTGGGGTCAAATTCATAAAATGCTCTTTGAACCCAAGGTCCCTAAGTTTAGTACCTATATTTTCTTCTATACATTTTATGGTTTCAGGTCTTATGTTTAGGTCTTTGATGGATTTTGAGTTAATTTTGGTACACGGTGACAGACAGCACGTGGCTTTCCAAATCTTCCAGCACCATTTATTAAAGAGGCTGTCTTTTCTCCATTGTATGTTTTTTGCTTCTTTGTCGAAAATTATCTGTCCATATTTACGTGGGTTTATTTCTCGGTTCTCGATTCTATTCCATTGGTCTGTTTTTCTGTGAATACCGTACTGTTTTGATTATTGTTGCCCTGCAGTACAAGCTGAAGTCAAGATGTATGACACCTCCAGTATTGTTCTTTTTCCTTAGGATTGCTTTGGTTATTCGGGGTCTTTTGTGGTTCCATACAAATCTGATGATTTTTTGTTCTATTTCTTTAAAAAATGCCATTGGGATTTTGATGGGGATTGCATTAAATCTGTATATTGCTTTGATAATAGGGCCATTTTAACCATGTTGATTCTTCCGATCCATGAACACGGAATGTCTTTCCATTTCTTTGTGTCTTCTTCAATTTCTTTCAAAAATGTCTTATAGTTTTCAGTATATAAGTCTTTCACATCCTCGGTTAAGTTTATTCCTAGGTATTTTATTCTTTTTATTGCAATTGCAAAAGGAATTTTTTTTTTCTTTTTCTGAGATGTCATTGTTAGTATATAGGAATGCAATGGACTTTTGTACGTTGATTTTGTAGCCACCAACTTTACTGTATTCGTTTATTGTTTCTAGTAGCGTTTTGGTGGAGTCTTTAGGGTTTTCTATATATAGCATCACGTCATCTGCAAAGAGTGATAATTTAACTTCTTCATTCCCAATTTGGATGCCTTTTATTTCTTTCTCTTGCCTGATTGCTCTGGCTAGGACCTCCAACACTATGTTGAAAAGCAGAGCTGATAGGGGACAGCCATTTTCTTACTGATGAGTCTCTTTACTATTGATGGCAGATTCCTCACTATATTGTAGTTTGCCATCAACAAGAATGTCACTATGGCACGGGACTTATGAGTATACATGAGGCTGCAGCAGCACCTACCACTGAAGCAAAGATGAACCAAGAAGGCTGGAGAATAGAGAGGTCACCCCACCAAGAAAGCAGCTGTCACTGTGCTAATCAAGTTAGGATCCCAGAGGCCACTACTTTGGCACTCAAGACTTAAGAAAAGCTTTGGTGTTTTTTTTTCCTCTCCGTTTTCCCAAGCACTTCTCCCTAAACTATCAGATGGCCCAGAAGTGGGAAAGAAAGCCAGCCACATGGTTGCCTAAAATCACATTTCCTGAAATATCAAAGAGAAATATGGAGGTACTCAAGAGCTAAGGACTACAGTAATTAAGATTTTTAATAGATTATTTTAATAAACTCACAAATCTAAATGAGCCACAGTAAATGTTCAGCTTTTTGTAATATACATGCACAGAAACAGAAAAAAAAAGTCCCAGCTCTGTAACTTATTACCTAAAGAATTACTTTCCTCATCCATAAAACCAAGATATAGGGACTTACCTCCCAAAGTTTTATTAATGATTAAAGGAGAGACTACATTTAAGCAACAGCAGTATGCCTGGAACATTTAACTGTTCCATAAGTATCACCTATCATTCTTGATATACTTAAAACCACACTTAAGAATGAGAATCAAAATTGTCATTGAACTGCTGGGACTTTATCTTGTGGCCGTGATGCTGATGATGGCGATGATGATGACAGCGGCAGCTAACAATTATCTAGCACTTACAGTTTGACAGGCACTCTCTTAAGTGCTTTACTCACTGAATAAAGTCTTTTTGTCTAGACATCAACCCCTGGGAATAAGTACATTTTACAGATGAAGAAACTGAGGCACAGAGCTGGAATAACTTGCCCAATGTCACTCAGTTGGCAAGTGGTGGAGTTGGGATGGGAACCAATATATTCTTTCTTCAGAGTCCATGCATATAACTAACTACTTTCCCACTCTCTCTTTCATTGGTCAAGAACTCATCTCTGAACTCTATCCCATAGCTGATAAATTTCACCCTGAGGCTAGGGTCCAGGAATCTAAATTTTTAATAAACTTCCCAGATTTGCTTGTAAAGTTTGAGAACTGTGACTAAAGATAGTGTGGTACTTTTATTAAAGTATGATAATTAAGAGATTGCTACAAGGTGGGGTTTTAGTTACGATGCCATTACCCAGTATCTACAGCGTGAAATGTGACTGTCTCATTAACAAGGTCTAGTTCACCAGGCCCTCCTGGTTGTGAAATAGGTACTTGAGTCTACCTACCCCAGTGAGGTCGGCAATGTCCCTGCTTGTCTTACTGTGGTTACAGCAACAGCTCAGAAAGCTCTGACATGAAATGACACTGGCATCTCACACTCTGGGGGATGACTTACTGCCAAAACCCAACCCCTGCCTCCCCAGACCAGGGAGTTGACCAATCCTGGCACGCGAGCCAGAGACCTGGGCTCTGGGACTGAACCTTAAATTTAGGGCCGAATTCTTAACCTGGAGTGAAAGGGATTTGAAAACTCCCCTGAAATTAAAGCAAATTTTGTGTAATGCGTATATTTTTCTGGGAAGAGGATCTTCAGCTTTCACCAAATTCTCAAAGACGCAAAAACAGCTAATGGTCAAGAACCAACAGGGATAGTGATATAAAAAACGGAATTCACCAGAATTGAGAAGATAATTTCATAAAGATTTAAAAACCAGATTAGCTACAAATAACTGCATTTGATATTATAATCTTTATCTAAATAACTGAAATAAGAATATAAATAGTAAAGAATTTCCAAATACAGGTAGTACCTGCCTGCAATACATATCTGCATTAAAAGCCCAGTTTGCCTAAGTAATTCTAGTGTAAAACGTTCCCTAGACAAGACAGCTTGCATTACTATATACATACTTTCATTAAAGGAATAGCATGAGGGAAAGCAACCTGTTGAAACAGAATTTATGAAACCCATATGCTGTAGAAACAGGTAGACAGTTTGTTTTTGCCAATGAGAGTGAAGTAAGGTGCCAGAAAAATCTTGCCTCAAGCCAATCCTGCCAACCCATCCCTAAAGCTGTACAGGGATCACTTTTTAAAAGTGGTCTGACTTCCCACTTTTGCCTTTGGAGTAAAAGCTATTAATAAAAGAACCGTAGAAAAAGAAGATGGCTAGATTAAACATAGTAACAGAAAAAAATATAACAGAAGACAACAAAAGCTCGCTAGCTATAGAAGATTTTGTTGTTCTGCACTGTATCACCAATGCTTTCAAAATGCAAGAAGCAAAAAGGATCTGTTGATTTTTTTATCATGAGCATATGACTTTAATAACTTTCAAAGAGAGGTTAAAATGATCATCTATTCTATGAAATTAATTCTCTCATTCCCCATTCCAGCCTTCATTTTCAGAGTACAGAATATGAGGGGGAAAAAGATACTTAAAAGAAGTTAGCATCCAACTCCTATCATCTTTACAATCTTCAGTGGAGTAAACAGGCGCTAGGCCACCACAGTCAGGCATTAGCGGAATGACCACTCAGGGCTTTTACTAGTAAATGTAGTAATATCGATGGGTCACACTAAAGAAAGAATGGAAAGCACTGCTTAGTATTCCTATACTCCAGTGGCTCCCAACTCTGGAGTTCATGGCAACTGCCTGTGGAGGTAAATGCAGATGCTCAGGTCCCCCCACCCTCCAGAGAACAGGTTTGGAGTAAGAGAACTAACTAGAGCTATGGCTCCAGGTGACTCTAACACAGATAATCCCCCTTGTTTCTCTTCAGAAAACCACAGTTCTACACTCATCCACTGGCCTTGCCGTACCCTACTTCTCCATCTCTACCCTTCCTTCACCTCCCAAGGCTAATGCAGAGACACAAATCCATTTCTCTCCCCAAAAGTTCAGCACTTTGAGGAAAATCAGCCAGTAAACTGAGGCTGGTTCTGTTATCCTTCCAGGAAAAAACAAAAGGTGTTCACTGCCCACACTAGCAAATTCTGTAAGTAGCACTATGTTTCAAACATCTGCAAATAATCTTCCGGAATACAATATACATAGAGCTTGTTACTCTAAGAATTTTTAAAATGAAACAAATTGATGAAGAAAGAACTTTTATGTGGCATACAAAGTTATGTTTTACTTTACCTTCCATACTTTAACAAATTGAAATGAGCATTTAAAGACAAATGAAGACAGTTGAGAGTAGCAAAAAATGCAGGGGGGAAAAAATTCCCCAATCTCCCTTGTGTCAGAAATTATCAGGGAAGGAGGGCTGTATGAAATAGTATAATGAACCTCGATGACAGTTTTAATTGCATGTTCTGTTCTATCCTCAACTTCATTCCTCCACACCAGCGGGGTGGGGGTCAGGGGAGATCACTGGATCGAAAGGAAAGGAAGTGGAAGGGGCACAGAGAGAGCCATAGGCAGGTGCGAGCCCTGGCTCCCCATAATACGCACTCCTGCAAGGGTGAGGCTTCCTCCTCCACCAGCTGTGTCTGGGCAACCAAAAGCTAGAGAACAAGTCCCAAGTGCACCCACGTGTCACATACGTGGTCCAATTCCAAGCTCCATCTCTAGTGAAGGGGGGGACCTGCAAGGGGGGTTGAAAGTTCACATACTATTACAGCTGTGTTAGAAACACAAGGAAGGGTGTGGAGCTTAGCTAATTTTTAAAGTAAATCCTGCTAACGTGTTTGAAGCTTTTCTTCAACTTTGAATAAAATATATCTTAAACAACGTAAGATTTTCCTCTTCTGTGACCAGCTAACTAGACGTTCTGCACATTTCTAAACATCCCCGATACTCAGCTAAGCAGAAGCCCGACAGGACCTGAGCCGCAGGCGCCCAGGCCCAGGCTGCTCACACGTTCCGCTCCCGGGCTTTCCAGGCTGCTCTTCTCAGGAGTAACCTTCCATCGCCTTCTTAAAGTAAATTAAGTGTTAAAAATATTGTTATTATTACATAATTCCTCACTTTCTGGTTTTGTTTTCCTTTGTAACAGAAAAATTTGTTTTACTATTTTAAACATGAAAATGAATGGCATTATCAAATTATAATCCAATGCAGTTATTCCCAATTATAATCCAAAACATAAAAACAGTAACTATTGAAAGTTTTCCATCAGAGAGTCAAAAATGCTTTATTACTGGAAGAGATCTGTACCAAATCTGAGGATTTTTGTCTTGCTTTTCTCCACTTCTATGCAACAAAAGCAAAGGCCAGGCAGACACAGTTGCAGCTGACTAAATCACCCTGATTTCTACAGCAATTGAAAACAACAACAAAACATTCACGTCAAATGACCTTCCAACATTTTCAAAATGTTTTTCTTCATTCTTCAGTAGTTTTTCTATTTACTTATTTAAGAAGCTTTCTGGAATAACAAGAAGCAAAACACACACACACACACACACGCACACACACACACACACACACACAAAACTGACTATTCTATATGAACTGAAACTGCTAAAGCAGCAAATTAGTGCTGAGCTTTTAATATACTACTCTGCCTCCCAAGGGAGAACTACAGCAGCAGAGAGGAAGGTCGCCACTTTCTGGGACGGGTCCTCCCACCTCTGCCAGCCCCGCCAAGAGCCCACCGTACAGGCAGATCCCGCAGACAGACCCTAGCACCACCTCGGAGCTCCCAGGAGTGGCTCCAACCAAGTCCTAGACGCCGTTAAGTGGTTACTCAAGAAAACAACCAGAAATCAGCCTAGGAGCGGGCCTTGCTCAGACCTGAAAGTGAGTTACAAGTTCTCTCCTTAGATGCTCACGAGCTCTTTAAACTTAAAAGGAAATTCCCCCTAGCGATGGTTCAAAGCCTAAGACAACGGCAAATAGGGTTAACAAGAAGAAAGGAAGAGATTCAAAATTCAAATGTAACCCAGGGCTTCAGTACTAATCTCCTTTAAAACAAAGAATAATCTTTATCAATCTACATTCCAAAAGTTTTTATTATCAAGTTAATTAACAGACTCCAGTGTTAGTATCTGAATGCTAAGTAATTAATAGCAACGAACTATAAATGCCCTTGTCTTTGCTGTTATAACAAATCTTATAAAACAGATGATATGAGCACATCAGTGATTTAACACAGGCCTTCTACAGTTAATTTTCCCCAAAAGCTGCAGAATAAGGAGCGGCTTATAAATTAACATTCTCTCACAGAAATAAGAAGAAACATAGATTAGGATAATTAAATAATAACAGCAATAGAGAACAGTTAATGCCGCAGTGGATCCACACAACTGTGCTTAACGTAACTTCTTTAGTGACTTATTTGGGTGGCACGTTATTAAAAGGGATTTTACCCTTATGCTCCAATGCCACCTCCTTTTCAAATGAGGCTCATTTGCCACATATTTTGTTTACTACATCTTCTTTTGAAATTGCTGACCACAAAGATGTCTAAATAAAGCAGCATTTTAGCAAATATACATTACATACTTGTGCCTACCAACTCATATATTGACACAGACGTCTACTTGGTTCAACTATTGAGGGATCCACTGTTACCAGTGACCTGCCAAGCTACAACTATTTTCCGTTTAAAAAAAAAAAATTAAACAATAACCTTGTATTTCATTTTCAATCACTGAGGAAAAGCAATGTAAGTGACCAATTCCAAGCGTAATTGATACGTTCTTTCTAAATGCCCTTGACTATTTAACCAATCTTTTCTTCTAGTTCAGGGCCATTGAGGCTTGGGCATTATCTCTATTTTCACTAACAGAGCTGGTCCTATCCCTGATCCTTTCTTCTTCTCTTGCCAGCAAACTCCTACTCATCCTTCAAGACCTCCGCTGAGGCACTTTTATCAACACCCCGTCGCAGCTCACAAAGCCACCTCTCCCACTGTCCTGCCCACAGTGACCCTTCTGCTCGACTGGCAGCTCCTTCTGGCCCAACACCAAGTCTTATTAATCACTCGGCTCCCGGCATGTAAAATACTTCCAAGCCCAAAGAGGTTCAATAAGTGGTTTATGCTTCTCTTTTGCTTTTCCTAACTGGTCTGTCTTCTGCGCTTTTCCCAATAAACCTAAGGTTAAGAGAATAAAAAGATAAAGTTATACCTCGAAAAGTATGTATTCGTAATACCCAATATTTCTCTCAGAATCTGAGATAATTCTATCAGCTGGAAAAACAACTATACCTAAAAAGGCAAAGTTTGAAATTCTCTTGCTGCTTTACACTAGGGTTTTTAAAAAGTCCATCCTGATATATATTTATTTTCTCTTTAAATAAATTGCGACTCACGTGAATGGAGTTACCTCCTACAAATCTTCTCTAAGGAAAGAAAGATTTTTCTGGCTATGAAAACAACAGTGTCGTTTCAAGCCATAAAATTCCTGCCAACTGTCACCGTCCTGGAAATGGAGCTGAGTCGGCAGAGGACCACTGTCAATGGGAAGGTATTAACTGACAGTCGTCGGGTTTCCAGACGAGGCAGCTCCCTTCAGGTTACTTGATTCAGGAACACGGCCCTTCACACCTGACAGCTGCAGCCGTTAGGAGGCAGTGGGAGGAAGGCCCTGGAGGAGTGTGAGCCACAGCAGAAAACAGAATCTCGACTCCAGCATCTCACGAGAGTGGATCTGAGCAGAACAGGAATTACAGGTCAAAGGGAAAGGCTACGAGCCTCTAGGCACAAGGAGGAAGGAGAGTAGAAGATAGAGTTTGCTAAGACAGGAACCAGGACACAAACCTGCACAGAATACTTTGTGGCCCAAAAACGATGACATGGAAGGCAAGCGGAAACTAAAATAAAACGAAAAAATAAAAACTTTTGGCACTAAAGGTTTTCCCTATGTACAGAAATATTAAATGTTTAGTAAAACAGTTTGAGGAAGTAAGCTAAGAGTCAAAAACACTTTGGAATGGAAGCAACTTCCTCAAATACCTATTCTTTGCTTTAAACTCCTAAAAAATTAACACTTTCCTAAAGAAGAAAACGTCAGGGTGCTGAGTACATACAACGCTTGGTGAACGTGAAGTGCGTTTTCCTGCCCCTTCTACACCAGGAAAGACCGACCAGGCCTATTCTTACGCTGTAGTTCTGTTTCTTCTGCCCCCTAAAGTGAGCACAGAAGAGAAACGCATGGGAATGAAGCAACGATAAGAATTTATGATACTTAAGGAGACTCTGACTCAACAGTCAAACAAAAAATTACAAATGTCCAACTGTGTACTTCTCTTCTTTCACGAAATCAAATTTGTTATCTAGTCAGTCAATGACCACAGATTCTATATCTAATTCAGAATTCTGTGAGGTCTCTTTAACATTGTTGGGGCTTAAAAAAAAATTATGTATAATCTTTATTAGAAATAAAATAACTCAAAATAAGAACCATTGGAAAATAAATATTAAAATGTACTTAAGTGAGCTGGTTGGGGTTATCATTTGTTAAAACCTGGAGAAGAATTTGGGAAAATACACCAAGTCTTTAAAATGCGCCTGTTCTATCCCCCAGAAATTCAACTTGCATTGTTTATAGAAGGTAACATTTGCTGTGTGGACCCACACATAAAGCACAAACACGTCAGCTATAAAATGTTCAACAAAGCACTGTCTGCGATATCAAAAGAAATTATAAAACCTAAAGAGCCAGCAGTAAATGTTTATCTTCTTCAACACTGTAAAGTCTGTTTACTAAGTGCCAGCAAATGATATATATTTATATATATATATACACACACACACACAGATTTTTCCTATACATCCATATATATCTATGATAAAGTTTAATTTATAAATCAAGCATAGGAAGAGATTAATAACAATAACTAAACATAAAATAGAACAACTGTAACAATGTATAACAATGTACTGCAATGAAAGTTATATAAATGTGCTCTCTCTCTCTTTCTCTCTCTCTCTCACACACACACACACACAGACACACAGACACACACACACACACACACACACAATTTCTTTTTATACTGCACTCACCTTTTCACTCAAAGGAAGCACTTCAGGCCTTCTCTATGTCATATATGGATTGCCAGCATCACTAATCTTACACTTCAGAGCCATTACTAAGTAAAATAAGTATTACCTGAACACAAGCACAGCAATACAGGACAATCAATCTGACCACCAGGATGGCTACTAAGTGACAAAAGGGCAGGTGGCATCTCCAGCATCGAGACGCTGGACAAAGGGATGATTCTCGCCCTGGGCGGGACAGAGAGCGGGATGGTGGGAGATTTCATCACGCTACTTAAACCCAATTTAAAACTTATGAGTTACTTATTTCTGGAATTTTCTATTTAATATTTTCAGACCACAGTTGACCATGGGTTAACTGAAACCACGGAAAGCTAAACTGTGGATAAGGGTGGGCAAAAAGATCTGTAAAAAAATTTTTTTGAGTAAGTCAACAATAATATTCTACTTTATGCCAAGCCTTGACCTTGGTACTGGGGACACAACAACGACAAAACAACATCTTTCCTCTTATAAAGCTTATTCTAATGGGGGAGCCACAGACAATAGAGAACAAAACAAGTATGTAATACGTCACGTAGCGATCGCGGCTACGGAGAAAACTAAAGCACAGTAATGCGACGAGTGCAGGAAGACGGGGTGGGGGGCTGCTATGCTTCACACAGAGTGGTGGGGGAAGGCTTGCCTGATGTGGTATCATTTGAGCAGACTTCCAGGTAGTACGTCTTCCTTGGAAGACTTCCAAGGAAAAAGCCTGCAGATATCTGGGGGAAGAGCATTCCAAGCAGAGGGAACAAGTACAGATAGATCCCTGCGATGAGCGCCTGATGTCTGAGAAACACTGAGGAGGGGTTTGAAGGGGGTTGCACAACTGGTAGAATACAGTAGTCACTGTAAAGCCTGTGGCTGAGGAATGCTGGGAGTGGGCGAGGGCACTGGAGAACCAATTAGGAGCAACTGGAACAGCGCGAGTAAGAGACCAGGATGCCTGACCCAAGGACCAAGCCACAGAACTAGAAAGATGGACTCAGATTCTGAATAGAATTGGGAGTTCAAGTGGCTTTGAAAGAAGAGTCAAGGAAGACCTCAAAGTTTCTTAACAAAGTGTCAGGAAGGACTAAGACGGAGGAAAATATAGAAGAGGTTTGTGGAAGAAAGAGTGAGGATTAAGAAATCTTGCTTTGAATACACTGATTTTCAAAGCCTGCTGAGATATTCATTTAGAGGTGCTGAGTAGGAGCAGGGTATACAGATATACAGAGGGTGCCAAAAAATAAATGTGTACACATTTTAAGAAAGGAAAACACTATATTCAAATTGGAATACTCAATATAGAGGTCAGACAATTAAGTTCACGAACTCATCCTAGAAAAAGTGCTGCATACCTCATTGCTGAATATCATTACAGTCACCTTTGAAGTCCTCCCCTTGGGAAGCTATGCACCGATGCCAGAGCCTAGTCCACCCTTCAAAGCAATTTTGGAACTCTTTTTCTGGAATGGCCATCAGAGCTGTCATATTACCCTTAATGTCCTGAATGTCATCAAAATGTCTTCCTTTCAATATTTCCTTTATCTTTGGGAAAAGAAAGAAGTTATTGGGGGCCAGATCAGGTAAATAGGGAGGGTGTTCCAGTACAGTTATTTGTTTACTGGCTAAAAACTCCCTCATAGACAGTGCTGTGTGAGCTGGTAAATTGCTGCAATGCAGGAGCCATGAATTGCTGGTGAAAAGTTCAGGTCGTCTAACTTTTTCACGCAGCCTTTTCAGCACTTCCAAATAGTAAACTTGGTTAACTGTTTGTCCAGTTGGTACAAATTCATAATGAATAATCCCTCTGATAGCAAAAAAGATGAGCAACATTGTTGCAACAAGTTCCCAAACTTAACTGTCCAACCTCTTATACCGATAACAAAAGATGAATACAAGTCATGTGTATACATTTTTTGCCCCCCCCCGCCCCGTATATATAATGGAGGAGAGAAGTGTAAACTGCAGAAACACACTTGAAAGTTATAAGCCTCAAGACGATATTCAAAGCTATGAGACAGAATGAGATCACACGGGGAAGGTGTGTAAAGACCAGAGAGAAGAGGCTCCAACACTGACCACAGACCAACATTGAAAGGTCAGGGAGATAAAGAAAAACCAGCAAAGGAGAACAAGGAGTGGCCAGCGGGCAGAAGGAAAGGCAGCAGAGTGGTGTCCCAGGAATCAAGCAAGGACGGTGCTTCAAGAAGGAAGATACCAGTTTCTGCATCAAATGCTCCAGAAAGGTGATAAGGAGGAATGACAACTGCCTGTTGGATTTTATAATAGGGAGAACACTGGTGGCTTTAAAAAGAGCTGTTTCAGTAGATTGGCTGAAATAAAGCTGTATGGAGTGAATTCCAGGGGAAACAGTAAATGCTGCCCCTATTTCTAAAGAGAAATAGGCTGGTGGTTTGGGTCAAGAAAGGGAGTTTTTTTGTTTTGTTTTGGGTTTTATTAGGTAAGAGAAATGACAGGCACGTTGACATGCTGGATTCTAATGAGAATGATAGGAAGGGAAATTGACAGAGCAGTGAGAAGGGACTTAGGAAAGCTACGACTGGGGCACGCCTTACACAGGAACACGGAGGTTTCAAGAGTCCACCAGGGGAGGACGACTGTACATGTGTAAGTTCTCCTGACTGCTTGAATTTCTTCAGTGAAATAGGAGGCCCCATCACCAGCTGAAAGTGGAGAGTGTGGGGTTTGAAGACAGGGATGTGAAATAGCCCCAGGGAAAGTTAAGTGACACACAGGGCAAAGGTTATCTGAAGTTAGTGGCCGTGAATTGAAAGGAATAACAGTCTTCCTTCTCTCCTCGTACCCCACTCCGTAGGAGTAGGTGGGGGGACGGATTTCATCAGGGTTGCTTAGGTAGGTGTGTAAGATGGGGAGGGCAGAGGGCAGCACAATGTATTCACGAGTATGCGCGAAGGAAAAAACAGCATATGCAGAGGAGTAATTATAGCAACAGGTTAGGAATTAGCTGGGTGTTTCACTGAGTTTCAAGAACCGTGCCACCATTTTAGATTACTCTGATCAACAGAAACATTTAGATTATCTAATCTGCTATCCTGCTGGAACTGGTAATTTCTTACATTTTATAATTCATTCATGTGGCATCCTTTACCCAATACATTAAAATGTTATATACGTTACATGTTTATTATAATTTAGAAGATGCAAATAAGGCACACACAAAAAGAAAGTTTCAATAGTACAGCTAACATTCTTACTAATTTTTACCATGTGTGTACTTTATTTACAAATTTAGGGTATTTCCACACTTTAGGGTAATTTACCTTTTCTATTAAACAACTCTGTGAATATGTTATTTTAAAAGTTCTATATTTTCATTTTATATATTTACTGCTGTATGGTAAGAAGCCCCATGGGTTCAAATTCCTGCTCCTGATTTTCAGTTGCTCACGCAACAACGTATTTTTTCACTCTCATTTGTACCAGTGGAATTCATGGTTATTACACGCGTGGGTGGCAAGCCTCTGAGTATTTCACAAGTCTTCTAATGTAGACATGTCTGAGCATTTACTTAGGAAAAACACAATATTTTATAAAGTACTTTCTGTCCTTCCTATTACATTTAAAGCATTATACTGACGCTTAAAATTTTGTATATAAAAGGTAACGCATATTATGTATGAATTTTATTTCAAAAAAAATTAGGAAGCATGTAACTTATGTATGTTGATAAGATTTCAAGGGAGCAGTTAGTTGTCCTGAGGGTAAGGAAATGTGAAGAAACTTAGTGGCTATAGTGTAGGAATGCTACACTTTCCCTTAAGCAACCCTCATGAATATATGGGAGAGATGGACCCCACAGATAATCATGTCCCACACTAGTTTTAAAAAATCCCAACGTTCATTTAGATTTAAAAACAAAACAATACAAAATGCTAATTACTCTGAGCCTAGAATCCAATTCCATTTTGCATATAAGAACAAAGTATTCTTAAAATAATTTTATTACATATTGAATTTTCCAGGAATAAAACTATTGTGTATATTGAGGGAAGATTGTACTTTGTTTCTTTCAGTCTCTGACCAAGAGCTGCTCACTGTCTTAAAAGATGTCACCACTGACAACCCTGCTTCCGACATATGAGTTGCTAATATGACACTCCTGTATCAGTCTCATTTTGTAGCTGTCAAGTTCAGTCATTCCACATACTCGTATACATGTAAAAAGTCTTCTAAAGTAGTCATGCTGAGCATTTACTTAAATATTCAGTATTTTACTATATGCTACTTTCCTTTCACTTTTCCGTATACAGTTTGTGCATTATTCTGACTTGTTTGAAATTTTGTGTAGGTAACATATGACCTATGAATTTTGTGTAGGTAACATATTATCTATGAATTTTGTGTAGGTAACATATTACCTACGAATTTTGTGTAGGTAACATATTATCTATGAATTTTGTTTCAAAAGAATAAAGGAGGCATTAGAAAAGTTTCATTATAAAATGGGAATATACTGTCTGTATGTTGTAAATTATCTTTTATATTACATATTTATATAGTTTTAAAGTATATAAGGGATGTCAAGTTAACAACTAGAAAATATCAAGAGAGCATCAATTTCAGCAGTATGCCAGATTAGATGCTCTAAGTGTCTGATTTAAAAATCTAAAATATTGAATAAAATGCCTTTGTAAATGGATCACAGACTTGGCGTGAATGTGAATGAAACAAGAAACATACAGAAAGTAAACCAAGAACATGGAAAGTAAGAGCAGAAGCTGACTTTTACTATGGATTGTAACTTTCCATTCGCTGACTACCCAGGGAGAGGGAAAAGGGGACGTAACATAGGTTTTGCCAAAGGGGAATAAAACCCGAGATAATACCTCTCACATAAATCAGGGACTAAGAAGGGCTATACCAATCATTTAAGAGCATGAAAACCCACTAAAGAGAAAAGAGAAATACTTGTCTTGAACTTAATACTCAGAAGTATGAGGAATTAAAAAATTCTCCTATGAGAATTAGCAACCACAGGCTAACCATCACCGGGCTTTCTGATCAAAATTAACACTTAATGGTGTGGTCTGCTAAACCTCACAGAGAAAATTCCATTTCAAATGGCCCCTGAGGCATGAGCACCTGAATCCTCCAATCACTCTTACCATCATTGTGGGACGACAAAACATTATGTTTATCTTGAAGTAATACACTCATAGCGCCACTTATGGAGGACTCAAACCATGGCAGTCAGTAATGATGCGTAACGAGACACCCAAACGCGGTGGCTTAAAGCCACCAGCATGTGTGATGCTCACAGGTTTTGTGGGTGAGGAATTTGGACAGAGTACAAATGGCAAGGCTTGTCTTCGTGACGTCTCTGCAGCCTTCGCTTCTATGGAAGGCAGCCGACAGTCGCCGGAAAAACTGGCGATACAACCATTTAGAGTCTTCTTCACTCAAAGGGAGGGTCACAGACCCCTCCTTTCAACAGGCGCAGTGCCCTAAATGTTGGGGATATGATTTACCACAACCACAAACAAAAATGTTTAATCTTCAAGCCTTCAGAACTAACTTGCAATTTATAGGAAACAGAGGGACTAGTGAACAAGTGAAGCCACATCAGGAGAAAACAATCGGCCAGAGCCATTTCACAGGACAAATGACTCAGTTTTTAAACAAGCCAAACGCATGAATGGGAATGGGAGGAAGAGAGAACCGCTCTAGATAAAACAAACCAAATCACTGTATTAACCTTTTTTGAATTCTGCTTGAAACAAACTCATTATAAAGGCTTTCTAGGGACAACTAGGGATATCTGAATATGACTAGGTTAGTATATGGAAATAATTATGGTGGCATGTGAATGCTCATTACATCATTCCATTTATCAGCATATTAAGAATTTTTTAATAATAAAACTTTACAAAATAAAACACAAAGTACAGTTCCAGATGACTAGTGCCCATAGGCAATATGGCAAAAGCATATACCAATTATTCTGAGGAATCAGAACATAAACCCAGGCCTCAATAAAACTATCTTCAAAAAACAAAGAAAGAAATGAGAAAATCCTTAGAACTAAAAGAGAACATAAATAATGCATATCAAAATTTGAGAAATTCAGCCAAAGCAGTAATGAAGAGGAAAATTTTTAGTCTTGTAGTTGACTTCATCAGACAAAAACTTTCAACTAAGCTAAGCATTCAATCACTTGATTGAAAATAATTTTTAAAAAAGAACAACAAAATGAACATCAATAAAAGAGAAAGCAAGACACAATCAAAGTATAAATAAAATTGAATTAAACTTAAGGAAAAAAAACGTGGTAGAGAGGACAACGACCAAAGTTGCTTTGGAAAGGTGAAC